>NW_026879805.1:0-28937 GCF_032173495.1 Musca vetustissima | reverse complement strand
TTATACCCTTCACCACACTGTGGTACAGGGTATATATTTGTTTTTGTGCATATGTTTGTAACAGGCAAAAATAATCGAGATAGACCCATGGTTCCTTTTGAGAATATGCATAGAATCACTTTCTGAGTCGATTTATGCATGTCCGTCTGTCCGTCCGTCCGTCCGTCCGTCCGTCCGTCTGTCCGTCTGTCCGTCCGTCCATGTATTTTTGTTAACAAAGTACAGGTCGCATTTATGATCCGATTTGGATGAAATTTGGCACAGGTCACTTAATTGGCCCAAGGACGAACCCTATTGAAATTGGAGAAAATCGGTCCACGTTTAGGCAAATATAAGGGTACCCCAAAATTTTCGGTATTTTGAGGTTCTTGAGCGCGTTTTTTAACCGAATTCGCTGAAATTTGGTATTTTGAGTTCTTATTGGGTAGCAAATCTCTCTACCAGAAATTATAAATAGAGGTCCATTTTTTCGGATAGCCCCCATATAAGATTACCCCCAATTTTCGGTATTTTGGGGGTTTTGATCGCATTTTCCGACCGAATTCGCTGAAATTTGGTACTTTGTGTTCTTATTGGGTAGCAAATCTCCCTACCAAAAATTATAAATAACGGTCCATTTTTTCGCATAGCCCCCATATAAGGGTACCCCCAAATTTTCGGTATTTTGAGGTTCTTGAGCGCGTTTTTTAACTGAATTCGCTGAAATTTGGTATTTTGAGTTCTTATTGGGTAGCAAATCTCTCTACCAGAAATTATAAATAAAGGTCCATTTTTCGGATAGCCCCCATATAAGATTACCCCCAATTTTCGCTGACATTTTGTACATTGGGTTCTTATTGGGTACCAAATTACTCCACTATAAATTATAAATAATGGTCAATTTTTTCTGGTAGCCCCAGGTTATGAGGTTCTTGAACCAAATTCTTTTTTCTGGTACAGGGTATTATGTTTTTGTGCATATGTTTGTAACATGCAAAAATAATCGAGATAGACCCATGGTTCCTTTTGAGAATATGCATAGAATCACTTTTTGAGTCGATTTAAGCACGAAATTTGGCACAGCGTAGCAAATTAGGTCTAGAATGATGTGTGTAAAGTTTCCTAAAAATCGGTTCAGATTTATATATAGCTCCCACATATACTTTCGTCAGATTTAATGTAAAAGGTGCACCAAAGTCCCTATATATCATTCGATTTGCACGAAATTTGGCACAGCGTAACAAATTAGGTCTAGAATCATGTGTGTTAAGTTTCCTGAAATCGGTTCAGATTTAGATATAGCTTCTATATCTGACCAAATGAACAATTTATTATCGGTTGCAGAATGACGTGTTTATGGTTCCAATTTCATTTTACTGCTCCTTTAAAAATGCGACCTCTGTTAGGATTCATCTGTTGAATATAGTCAAAGTGGTGAAGGGTATCATATAGTCGGCCCCGTCCGACTTTACTACTTTCCTTACTGGTTTTTTTTGATGCAGACAATCCAACCATCCCCCAAACAATGATATCATAATATTTAATATTCCGAAACAATATTACAAATTATAAACTTAACGACAGAATTTATGTGTGTCACAAAAAAAAAAAAAAAAAACATCAAAAAATAACTTTTCCAAGGGAGTTAATCAATAAATTAACCATAAAATATGTTGAACAACAGCTGAACATGCTTCCATTTCATATATTAAAATGTCATAAAAATTTTCAATTTAAACACCAAAGTGACACAAGAAGAAACACAAAAACTGACAGATGATCGATGACTCAACTCGAACCCCCTCAAAACCACAAACCACTTTTTGAAACAAATTCTTTTTTGTACCCTATTCTAATGGTGACTAATGTATGTGGAAGCCGGAAATGGTTGAGATGGCCAACATAAAAATGATGGGGGAATGGGGGAGGGGGTGTGTGTGTGTTTTCTGACAAATAAAAACTTCACAATTTTCTTGTTCTACTGCTACTGCCACTATTGGCTGTTATAGTCCAAGTCGTTCTACCCTTTCAATTCGTTTTTCGTAGGTAATCGAAAAATAAAATCAACATCCCTTTGCTAAGTTAGCAAATAATATAAAGCAGTGTGGCAGAAATGACAATAACAACAACAACAAGAACAACAAAAAATGCCAGGCATCAACATAAAGGATATGTATAAGTGGAACTCCCACATGTATCCACAACACATGGACATATTTACGAAATTGTAGCCGCATATCTGGTTTCTGTTGGTGTTGTTGTCGAGGTCATCATCATCGTAGTACTAGTTGGTCATTAGGCTATTGTGTCTGTCAGAATCAAAAGGCTGAAGAGACACAAAATTTTACCATAACACTTTCCGGTGTATGTTTTGGAGGTTTATGGTGTTCGAAATGAGAGGGTAAGGGAAATTTGTGAATGTACCCTACAGATAAGAGTGAAGGTGAATCGACCATCATAAGCTTGGATTTAAAAAAATATATATTTTTTCAAGGCGTGGATTTTTTAAAGAATAATTTTTCAAGGCCTATCTCAGGCGTGGATTTTTTAAAGAATATTTTTTCAAGGCCTATCCCAGGCGTGGATTTTTTAAAGAATATTTTTTCAAGGCCTATCCCAGGCGTGGATTTTTTAAAGAATATTTTTTCAAGGCCTATCCCAGGCGTGGATTTTTTAAAGAATATTTTTTCAAGGCCTACCCCAGGCGTAGATTTTTTTTATCTTATTTTGGTCCCTCCTTCATCTCAATTGTGAACCTCCCTGCGGTGCCACCTGGGGAGCTATTTTGATCACCCGATGAAATAGTGAGCTAATATGTGCCGCCACTTCACCCATAAGAATTATAAAAAATGGGTTGAGGCGTCGGGTTAGTTGCCCACTCTCGGAAACCCCAACCTACTATGAAAAAGCAAAGAAAACCAAACCCCCCTAATGTTGACGACCCCCGCAAATGTATAAAGAACCACGATCTGAGAATCTGCACTTGGAATGTGCGCACGTTGTACAGAACAGGCGCAGTGCTCGCTTTAGCGGATGTACTCAAGAAGTACAAAGCCGATATTATTGGCTTACAGGAAATGCGATGGAATGGGACTGACGTAAGTAAATCAGATGATTACACCCTGTATTATAGCTGCCATGAAACGATACATGAATATGGCTGCCGATTTAAGGTTAATAGGAGAATAAAGATCATGTCTCCAGATTCACTCCCGTAGATGAGCGAATTGCTATAATCCGTATAAAAGCGATGTTCTTCTACATCAGTCTCATTTGCGCCCATGCTCCGACCGAAGATAAAGATGAACAGACCAAAGACATATTTTACGGGCGCCTAGAAACAGCATATGACCATTGCCCTGGCCATGACATTTAAATTTTGCTAGGAGATTTTAATGCAAAAATCGGAAGGGAAAATATCTTTGGCCCCACCGTCGGAAAATTCATGAAGAAACATCCGACAACGGCATGAGGGAAAAGCTGCAAACACAACAAGTAGCCGAGGTTTTTAAAAATAATATGCCTTTAAGGATTATTAGACAAAAAATGTCTCTTATTGTGTACATAACTGACTTCCTTACCAATCCTATTTCGAAATTATTTCTACAATAATGGAGTGGATAAACACACACACATACACATGTTATGGCATTTAAGATCACTAATGTGTTTTTTCTTTTGTACATCCCTAAATGTTGTCGAGGGCCAGTTACTGGTTGCAAAACAACAACAAAAAGAACAGAACAACAACCATTACAACTAAAGCAAACAACAACAACAAAAAACTAAACTAATGCAAACAAATACCGAAACAGAAGAAGAATGCCAGAGGTTTTTAATGTTAACTTGTTTTTCGCAGGAAACCGGAAACTGTTCAATGGCAACTTTTGCCAGCATTATAATATTTAATAAATTATACTCAAAAACATACATATAAAAAGATACACAACATCGCTATACCACACACACACACAAGTATACAAATATCATTTGTCCCCAAAAACATAAGTATCTCCTCTTAGCAAGGATTTATGCAACAACAGCAACATCGGAAAAAAACTGTTTACATAAAACTCTTGTTTTATTGATGGCAAAGGAAGGGAGTGAGAGAGAGAGAGGAGGGTGGTAGCAAGAGATAGGGATACTATATTTTTGATGTTATATATATATATATATATAAATATGCATTATGGCACAACACCAGAATGGGTCACACCATATAAATACATAGTTGTGATTTCAGTGTAGTGGGAATAATGTTGTTAAGGGAGGGGGTAGAGGGGGAAGTAGGGCAATCTTGTAAGTAATAGCATGGCAAATACACAATACAAGAACAAAATTATGTTCAACGTGGAAATAATAACATTTGACTCTTTCAATGGTGGACGGGGAGGAGAAAGTGAAGGAGAATTTGAGTGAAGACCCAACCTTGGCCGAACCGCCACGGTATAATTAGATTTGTTTAATAAGCAAATAATTATTAGTTTCCTTGATGTGTTTTTTTGTTTTTGGGGAAAATTGAATGCTAAAATGTAGACAAATAAATGGAATTCGGAAACCACAATTAATTGAAAAACAAAGTTCGACAATGTCCAGTTGTTGTTGTATTTGGGGGAAGGAAAGTGAATTTAATTAACTATTATTTCAGTGTATTAAGAACGAAATATTATCGACAAGAACGAAGAGGGGAGGGAGGATACATAAATACATAAATTCTATGCCTACCAGCTTTCATGGACACTTGATATATTCGGTAAAACATAATATTTTATTACTTATGGGAAAATATTCCTCAGGCTGAATACAAGGTTATTAAAAAACCAGTAAGAAAAGTAGTAAAGTCGGACTGGACCCTTCACCACTTTGGGTATATTGTACAGATGTATCCTTACAAGCGTGTGTCAATGTTCCCTCGATGGAACATCATCATGTCTTCCTGCAACCTATGATACATTTAATTTCATTCTGGCAGATTTAGAGTCGTATGCGTACTTACTTATTAGGAAAACGATACACGCTTGTTACAGCACTGTTAAAAATCTCCATCAAGCCGAGCATATGGAATGGCTGCATAAAATTTCGTGTTAATCGGACAAACATCTTGTGCACATAGTAAACCAATATATACATGGAAGACCACGTTCCAAGATGTTGTTTTCTACTTGGTCTTTCCATCTAATTCGAGTCGTATGCGTACCATGGGACAAATTTATGGAAAACGATACACGCTATTCGGTACGCCGCACTGTTAAAAATCTAATCTCAATCAGACACCCGATCGAAATACATATGGTAGCTATGGCTGCATATGCACTAATTTCGTGTTAATCGGACAAACATCGGGAGTTTGGTGCACCATATATGTAAAATCGGACGGATATATATACATGGGAGCTATATCTAAATCTGAACGGATCTCCACGAAACTTAGCACACATCATTCTAGACTCAATTCGGTACGCTATGCCAAATTTCGTGAAAATCGAAAAATATATTCGGACTTTGGTGCACCATTTACATTAAATCGGACGAAATATATATAGGCTATATCTAAATCTGAACCGATTCTCCCGAAACATAGCGCACATCGTTCTAGACTGAATTCAGTACTCATCGAAGAATATATACGGCCATTGGTGCACAATATACATTAAACGGATCGATAAATCTGAACCGATTTTCACGAAACTGGAAAGATAAATAGGGACTTTGGTGCACCATTTGTCTTAAATCGGACGAAAATATATATGGGAGCTATATCTAAATCATAATCGATTTTCATGATACTTAGCACAAATCATTCATGGCTTAATTCAGTACGCTGTGTCAAATTTCGTGCAAATCGAAATATATTTGTGGACTTTGGTGCACCATTTACCTTAAATCGAACGAAAATATATATGGGAGCTATATCAAAATCTAACCCGATTTTACACAATTTCAATAATTTTCGTCCTTGAGCCAATGAATGAGCTGTGCCAAATTTCATTCAATTCGAATAATAAATGCGACCGACCTGGGCAGACATACGGACAGACGTGCATAAATCGACTTAAAAAATGATTCTATGCATATTCTCAAAAGGAAGCATCTATCTCGTTTCCTTTTGCGTGTTACAAATATATGCACAAAGACTAAATACCCACACCACAGTATGGTAAAAATCCACGACTATTTTGGATGCTTGAAAAAATATTCTTAAAAAATTATTATTTTAAAAAATTCATGCCTATTTTGGATGCTTGAATAAATAAAAAAATCCACTCGTCGTTCAGTCCTTGTGAAACTTTCTTTAAAAAATCCACGCCTGAGGTAGTCCTATTCTTGAACCAGTGAGCGGAGCTGTATAGTCGGACGGGGCCGACCATACGCTACCCTACACAACTATCACGGAACTCTCACTTTCTGCTGGTGTTTATTCCGAGCCTGGACAATATTTCGTGATATCTGCATCATCTTGCCCCATTAGAGGTCAACAGCACCTTTTCCTTACACTGGCATATTTTCCGAATATTACTAATATTCAGTACAGTCATTCTAATTACTTGTCCATATTCCCTTCACCGCGGGTTGTATTGTGACGTTCGGCTTATAATTGTGGCCTATACAACGACTAGAAAAAACTACAAAAATTTATGTTTTCGGTCCACTTCATCCCAAAATTATTAACTGATCATAACCGAAAATTATAGGCGTTGTCCTAGACCATAACCCGAACCTCATGGAAATTTTCAAAGCGATCAGCGCTATATTTCCGCTTTCTAGTGTGGTAATGGGTTACTAAGTAATATCTGAATAGGCAAGCACCTGTAAATATTTAAGTGTATCTCCCACATCCGAGTACATACGACAATATAATTGGTATCAATTTTAAAGCCAATCACTCCTCTTGGATATACTATCAACTAATCGGGTCTATGTAATTTTTTTTGTCATTATTCACACAAAAAATCAGGGTCCATTTGACCGGATAAATATTAACCTATCTTCATCAAAACAGGCATGCTTATTCTTTGGCCCAATCCCCTTCTCCATGCAAAACTTCACGATGTTTGGGCCATAATTGCGGCCTTTGGAGCGACCAGAAAATCAGACAAAAATAAAGTTTTTGGTCCATTTCATCCCCTAAATATTAAACCTTTCAGTGTTTTTGTCGAATATATTCGACATTTAAAAGTACTTTCTTTCTTTGCGATTTTTCGGTTTTCCTATGTACCGTTACTATTGATGTTTTTTTGTTTCTGCTGAAAGACGAAACTGTCCGAGGGTTAAAATGAAAACTCTATGCCTTTATATGATTTAAAATACAAAACTTTAGATTTTTATTCCGACAAAATTTTTTTTAACACTGAAAGGGTTAATCGATCATTTCCAATTGTACAGTTTAGTGAACTGTACGTATGGTTATTTTTGGATAATAAAATATGTTCTTTATTACCTTCACGCAGTGTGTGTGCAGGCCTGCATTGTAGATAAGCAGTGCGTAGGTAGAAGGAAAATGATATCGCCGCACACAATGCGTTTAAACATAATTATCTTTAGAATGCATTTAGAATACTTCTTGTCTGTGTGTATTTTTGGGTGATCGTAAATAAAGACCATAAATGTGTCCAAACCCAAATCTATTTACACATTCAATGTATGTATTTGAAATGCATTGTACTTCTATGCATTAAAATGTAGGTTTAGAGTTAAGAAAATATTAGAAATAAAATGAGTTCACCTCGAACCACGGAACTGTCAACACCGTGCGTTTCTTTTTTCTCTAGTTTCTCCCGTCGCACATTTGTGATGAGATCAGGAGTCATCTCATCACCAATAATAATACTAGTCTTCATTGGCCAGAACCCATCCTACATGCAAAATTTCGTGAAGATTGGTCCATAACTGTGGCCTGTATCGTGTTTAAAAATTATAATGGACAAACGGACGGACGCACGGACACACATGTCTAGACCGACTCAGCTAGTCGAGATATGACGATCGGTATACTTAAAGGTGGGTCTAGGACCAATATTTCGCGGCGTTAGAAACTTTTGGGGCTGCACAAAGCTATAATACCCTAACAACATAACTGTGTAGGGTATAAAAAGTATATTTTAAAAATCCGCTCCTATGTAGGTCCTTGAAAAATTGTTGTTTAAAAAAGTTCCTAAACTTTTTTTAGAAACATTTACGATCATAAAATTTCTGGGTTTTAATGATCCCCCTCTTCTTGTAAATATTTTCTTCCAATAAAACTATAAACTTCTCATAAACGTCAATTAACCTCCCTGTTAACCTGAATTTATTCTAAATAATTTATTAATATTCAGCCATCATCAAATTTTCCATGTTAGCCTTGAAATAGTTGTTAAATTTTCCCCTATTATGCCCTTGAAAAGTATCATCTTTTTTTTTGAAACGACCCAAATTTTTTTTTAAATTTTTAGCATAAAATGATAGTAACACAGCCATGTATTTATTTCAAAGCTTAATTTGCTATTAATTTGCAAAAAAAAAAACGTACACACACATCGAGTGGAGACAAAATTCTAATAAATTGATATCCCAACGGAGGCGCTGCCGTTGTTTTTGTTGCTGATGTTCCTGTGATGGCGCTGATGACGACCCAGTTTAGCGTTTGTTGCTACTTCTGTGCCATTCATTCAAAGCATAACATTCCACATTTCGAGGACATTTTATGTGGCAGTCTTTTTTTTGTACTTGTTGTTATTCACTTCCCCCCCCATCATCCATCCGTACCATAAAAGGCCAAGTGTTTGGCGTGTATCACTCATATGCTCACCTACACTCAACAGACACAGGCACACTTACTTTTCATTCTAATAAAAAGTATTTTCTTCATCATGTCGTGCAGTACTACCAAAAAAAACAACAACAACAATGCAAGCAGCAAAAAAAAAAAAATACAATAAAGAAAATATTAAAAGTTCGGTGTTACGTTTCGTATATTTTTTTTAATTTTTTTGTTAACGTTAAACATTTTTGTCACTGAAAGAATTTTTCGAACAATATCCCCAATGACAAGGGGAAAGTACGAAAAACACCAAGTTTCGTTGCGTTTTTTTTTTGCCATCGTCGTCGACGTATTCTTCTGTGTAACATGTAATAAATTATGCATACCATTTACATGTACTCACAGACACACTCGCCCACCCACACGCATACACCACGCCATGTACACATATGCGATTTAAGCCATCAGAGACTCTATTCTATTATGGTAAGGTGAAGATGTTCCGAAAAAATACGAGCAGATTTTTTTTCCTTTGTTCATCCAAAATTATATGAAAAGTTTAAAAAAGTTGTAAAAAGATTCTCGTTTCGCTGCTTCGTGTATCTGGCTGTGTCATAAATGCATTAAAGGGATATAAGAGTTTTTTTTTTTTTTATTTTGGTTGTTTGATGACATCAAAATGATTATATTCTTAGCTTTGATGACAAAGGTTGTAAATTTAAGGAAAGAAAGAAGGACACTTAAGTTCATTAATGCGTTACGAAATTATGGGTGATGCGATTAACACAGGCTTTTGTATAGAAAGATATATGCTTAATTTCATAAAAATCGGCGAAGATTTAGGTATAGCTCCAATATATATATTTTCGTCCGATTTAAGGTAAATGGCGCACCAAAGACCCTATATGACCCTATATGACGAAATTTGGCATACGACACTGAATTAAGTTTAGAACGATATATGTTAAGTTTCGTGAAAATCGATTCAGATTTTGATATAGGTCCCATATATACTTTCGTCCGACTTAAGGTAAATGGGCGGCAAAGTCCTTATATATCTTTCGATTTCCACGAAATTTGGCATAGCGTAGTGAATTGAGTCTAGAATGATGAGTGGTGAGTTTCGGTAAAATCGGTACCGATTTCGATATAGCTACCATATATATTTTCGTCCGATTTTTTATAAATTGTGCACCAAAGTCCGTATGTATCATTCTATTTGCACGAAATTTGGCATAGTGTACGTAATTTGGTCTACAATGATGTGTGTTAAGTTTCCTGAAAATTGGTTCAGATTTAGATATAGCTCCCATACATATTTTCGTCCGATTTAAGGTAACTGGTGCACCAAAGCCCCTACATATTCTTCGATTTGCACGAAGTTTGGCACAACGTACTGAATTAAGTCTAGAACGTAGTGTGTTTAATTTCGTGAATATCGGTTCAGATGTAGATATAGCTCCCATACATATTTTCGTCCGACTTAAGGTAAATATATCTTTCGATTTCCACTAAATTTGGCATAACGTACTGAATTAAGGTTAGAATGATGTGTGTTAAGTTTCCTGAAAAACGGCTCAGATTTAGATATAACGCCCATATATAATTTCGTCCGATTTTAGGTAAATCGGGCACCAAAGACCCTATATATCCTTCGATTTGCACGAAATTTGGCATAGTGTACTTAATTAGGCCTAGAATGATGTGTGTTAAGTTTCGTGAAAATCGGTTCAGATTTAGATATAGCTCCTATATATATTTTCGTCCGATTTTAGGTAAATGGTGCACCAAAGTACCTATATGTCTTTCGTTTTGCATGACATTTGGCACAGCGTAATGAATTGAGTCTAGAATGATGAGTGGTGAGTTCCGAAAAAATCGGTACAGATTTCGATATAGCTCCCATATATATTTTTGTCCGATTTTAGGTAAATCGGGCACCAAAGACCCTACATATCCTTCGATTTGCACGAAATTTGGCACAGTGTAATGAATTGAGTCTAGAATGATGAGTGGTGAGTTCCGAAAAAATCGGTCCGATTTTATGTAAATGGTGCACCAAAGTCCCTATCTTTCTATTTGCACAAAATTTGGCATAACGTAGTGAATTGAGTCTAGAATGCTGTGTGCTTAGTATCGTGAAAATCGGTTCAGATTTCAGTATAGCTCCCACATATATATTCGTCCGATTTTACACCAAACTCCTTATGTTTTTCCGATTAACACGAAATTTTTAACAACGTATCAAATTGAGACTTGAATGACGTTTTTGCGTTTAGTTGAAATGAACGCAGATTTAGCCATGGCTTCTATAAGTATTTCGAACGGCTGTCTGATTGAAATTAAATTTTTAACAGTGCGGTGTACCGATTAGCGTGTATCAATTTTGCTATAATTCGTTTTCCTTAAATTTGTCCTTTGTTACACAGACGACTCTAAATCTGTCTGAATGGAATTAAATTTATCATAGGTTGCAGGAAGACATGAGTATGAACATTGATATGCAATTTCGTGGATACATATGTACAATATACCCAAAGTGGTTAAGGGTATCATATAGTCGATCCAGTCCGACTTTACTACTTTCCTTACTGTGTGTTTTTTTTTTTTTTTTTTGTAAATACATTTCAATTTCCATGTCTCTGTCTATTATCGATGTAACTGCCCAATTCCTTAAGGGTAATTTAATCAATTGTTCATTTACGGGAACTAAAAAAAGATCCTTCATTTACTATATCCTTTTTCCATAAAACTATGCAAACGAGAGGAGCCTTCAGTTTACTTTTATCTCCCCAACTTATTTCTTTACTGGAAAATATTTGCGAATACAATGGGATAACAACTGCACATGTTAATTTAAAAACGTAGGAGTTTGTGTTAAAATACCAGCAACAACAACAATAACAGAAGTTTTCCTCATTGTATATCCTTAACACACTTGCTCAAGTGCCCAGAACAACACGCATGTACGCACACACTCACACACACAAACATACATGAGAAGTTGTATAAGTATGCGTATGTAATGTGTGCGTATTGTTTGCCGTTCATTATCAGCAGTAGGACTTGAAGCTGCAGCAGGAGCAGCATCATGTAAAGTCATTTACTTTCAATTCTAAAGTTTCAGTTTAAATAAAAAGTTAACTCGATTTTTAACATCTTTCTGCCATGCTGTTGTTTGGCATTATTTTTAAAACTTTCTCACATTGTTGTGCTAGGTTTTTTTATATTTTTTTTATTTTTATAGTTATAAGGATTTAATAACATTTTCAATAAAGCAAAAATTAAATCAAAACATCAGTTGTCTTTGAAATTCCAAGAAGTTGGACTTGTTTATCTGGTATGTCCAATACAAATAGCAACAATAACAATAAAGAACCTAAGGACTGCAAGAATTCCTTTGATAATTTAATAAAATTTAAATGAATTTCATATAAATCCCTCCTCTCCCCTAAAGCTATGAATATGTAAGGCAGTGGCATTCTTTAGTGTTTCGAGGAGCGGTGGGTGACAGTGGCTGGCTTTGTATGGGTAGGGGTGATATTTATGATAACTTTTGTTGTTCGTTGCTGTTCTGCTGCTGCCTAAATTCTGCTCAAAATCTCTGATTTAAAAAATTGAAATATGGGTTTTCCCTTTCATTTGTAAACGCTGCAATTTGTAAAACAAAAACTGCAATTAAATAAAAAAATGAAAACAATTGTATTAAAGCCAATCTGAAAGGCATTTAGAGTTAAAATCTTGGAATTATGCATGCTTTTATTCTGATTTATGGTAAAAAAAAACATTACACTTCAAAGGATATTTTCCCATAGACTCCGAAAGGAAATGCCATAACTGAAGAGTATCTTCTGATCTGATGTTCATAATACTGTAACACTTGAGTAAATCTGGATTTGTTGGGTATTTGAAGATAAAACATTATTTGAAATTTTCACAATTATTTTATAGAAGAATTGAAATGTAAATGTCTAGGTGTAAGGCACTGCAATTGAATGGAAATTGTTAAAGGGAAAAAACAGTAGGGAAAATATTAAAAATTTACAGAGTAGGATGAGGCTTATATGATATATTTATACGAAGTCTAATAGAAACCAATAAGGAAAGTAGTAAAGTTGGACTGGGACGACTATATGATACCCTTCACCACTTTGGGTATATTGTGCATATGTATCCTTACAATTGCATGTCAATATACATGGGAGTTGTATCTAATTCTAAATCGATTTTCCCGAAACTTACCTCTAATCATCCTACACTCAATTCATTACGCTTTGCAAAATTTCATGCCAATCGAAGGATATAAAGGGACTTTTGTGCTTTATTTACCTTAAATCGGAAGCTAATACATATGGGAGCTATATCTAAATCTGAACTGATTTTCGAAACATAACATACGTCATACTGGACCTAATTCAGTACCCTACGCCAAATTTTATGCAAATCGAAAGACATATAGGGACTTTGGCGCACCATTTACCTTAAGGCGGACGAAAATATAAATGGGAGCTATATCGAAATCTGAACCAATTTTCACGAAAATTGACACACATCTTTCTAGACTTAATTTAGTACGATATTCCAAATTTTGAGCCAAACGATGGATATATAGGGTCTTGGGTACACTGTTTACCTAAAATCGGACGAAAATATATATGGGAGCTATATCTAAATCTGAACCGATATTCACGAAATTTAACACACATCGTTCTAGACTTAATTCAGCACGCTATGCCAAATTTCGTGCAAATCGAAGGATATATAGGGACTTTGGTACACCATTGACATAAAATCGGACGAAAATATATATGGGAGCTATATCTAAATCTGAACCGATTTTCTCGAAAGTTGGCAGACATCATTCTAGGCTCAATTCTGTACGATATGCCAAATTTCGTGCAAATCAAAAGATATATAGGGACTTTCACCATTACATGAAATGGCACTGAAACTATATATGGGAGCTATATCTAATTATACCCTACACAAACTATGTTGTCAGACATCATTATATGCTTTGATTAGCCTGTACCAAATTTCGTGCAAATCGCCTATGATATATGGACCGTTTGATTAAGTCGGTTAAGTATATATATGGGAGCTATATCTAAATCTGAACCGATTTTTCCCAATTTCAATACGGTTCGTCCAATCGTTTTAAAATGTTCCATGAAATTTCATCCAATTCGGATCACAAATGCCACCATTTTTGATGATGATCAGATAATAATTTTGAGATGAAGTGGACCGAAAACATACTTATTTGTGTTTTTTCAAGTCGATCTAAAGGCCACAATTGAAAGCCGAACATTACAACCCAAGGTACGATAAGCTGTACTGAATATTAGTATACCCTTCACCACACTGTGGTCACAAGGGTATTATTATCGTGAAATGTTTGTAACAGGCAAAAATAGTGGAACAGAATGTTAGATTTTGGTGGAAGTTGTGTAGGGTATCATATGGTCGGCCCCGTCCGATTATACTGCTCCGCTCACTGGTTATCAATTTAAATTACTCCGTCCATGTATTTTTGTTAACAAAAACAGGTCGCATTTAGCCGATTTGGATGAAATTTGGCACAGGTCACTATAATTGGCAAGGACGAACCCTATTGAAATTGGAGAAAATTGGTCCACGTTTAGCCATAGCTCCCATATAATGGTACCCCAAAATTTTCGGTATTTTGAGGTTCTAGGCACGCAGTTTTTTAACTGAATTCGCTGAAATTTAGTACTTTGAGTTCTTATTGGGTAGGAAATCTCTCTACAAAAATTATAAATAAAGGTCCATTTTTTCAAAACATAGCCCCCATATAAAATTTCCCCCAATTTTCGGTATTTTGGGGGTTTTGACCCAAATTTTAACCGACCGAAATACGCTGAAATTTGGTACTTTGTGTTCTTATTGGGTAGCTAAATGTCATTCCTACCAAAAATTATATATATATATATATATTTTTATAGCCCCCATATAAGGGTACCCCAAATTTTCGGTATTTTGAGGTTCTTGAGCGCGTTTTTTAACTGAATTCGCTGAAATTTTGTACATTGAGTTCTTATTGGGTAGCAAATCTCCCTACCAAAAATTATAAATAAAGGTCCATTTTTTCGGATAGCCCCATATAAGATTACCTAAAATTTTCGGTGTTTTGGGGGTTTTGAATGCATTCTTCGACCGAATTCGCTGAAATTTGGTACTTTGCGTTCTTATTGGGTAGCAAATCTCCCTAACAAACATCACAAATAAAGGTCCATTTTTTCGGAAAGCCCCCATATAAGGGCACCCCCAATTTTCGGTATTTTCGGGTTTTTGGGCTCGTTTTATAACTGAATTCGCTGAAATTTTGTACATTGGGTTCTTATTGGGTACCAAATTACTCCACTAAAAATTATAAATATAGGTCCAGTTTTTCTGGTAGTACCCATATAACGGTACCCCAAAATTTTTGGTATTTTGGGGGTTCTGATCGGATTTTTCGACCAAATTGACTGTAATTTAGTACGTCGAGTTTTTATTAGGTAGCACATCTCTCCACTATAAATTATAAAATTTTTTCTGGTAGCCCCCAGGTTTTGAGGTTCTTGAACCAAATTCTTTTTTCTGGTACAGGGTATTATGTTTTTGTGCATATGTTTGTAACATGCAAAAATAATCGAGATAGACCCATGGCTCCTTTTGAGAATATGCATAGAATCACTTTTTGAGTCGATTTAAGCTCGAAATTTGGCACAGCGTAGCAAATTAGGTCTAGAATGATGTGTGTTGCCTGAAAATCGGTTCAGATTTATATATAGCTCTTACATATACTTTCGTCAGATTTAATGTAAATGGTGCACCAAAGTCCCTATATATCTTTCGATTTGCACGAAATTTGGCACAGCGTAACAAATTAGGTCTAGAAGTGTGTTAAGTTTCCTGAAATCGGTTCAGATTTAGATATAGCTTCTATATCTGACCAAATGAAAAATTTAGTATCGGTTGCAGAATGACGTGTTTATGGTTCCAATTTCATTTTACTGGTCCTTTAAAAATGCGACTTCTGTTAGGATTCATCTGTTGAATATACTCAAAGTGGTGAAGGGTATCATATAGTCGGCCCCGTCCGACTTTACTACTTTCCTTACTGGTTTTTGTTTTAAATTAGTCTAAACAGATCTGTTTTTGTCCCTGTATACCAAGGGAATACCAGCGTAGTTTCTGACTTCCACGAGTCGGCCTGATGGCCCCATGTTGTCTAGGGCCACACAAATTTGCAGAGGGGTTGAGGAACACGAATTTACTATGATTGTTTTAGATAGATTATCATTTAAGCATGGATTTAAATATATATTATTTTAATGTATATATAATTTTGAGTTCCTGCATCTAGATCAGATCCGTATAGACTAATTCAAAATAAAAAACCTCACGATAGTCCAATTTTTTAATGAGTTACAGTCTATCTTTGGATGGGTACAAATGTACCACGGTTATTGATCTACGTAGGTAATAACTTTAAAATTTTTTTAAAAATTATATATATGGAAAATATTTATAATTTTTTTCTTCGATTATGTGTGAAAATACCTCAAGAATGATTCCTCAAAATTTGATCCAAATATCTCTATTATTAAAAGTTTTACAGTATTTTTATTCGAAAAAGGTACAAATGTACCCGGTTATTGACCGTAGGGTTAAAATGAATACGTATAAATTTTAAATCTGAGAGTGTTATGCAAATATAATTTTATTCCCCCACATCTAAAAAAAACTATTCCTTTTCATTAGAAAAAAAATGATTTAATTAGAACATACTTGTTCCTGAGCTGGCTACAGGTTGTGGTGTATACAACAAGTAGCATTGTGACCCCCTTTTAATTGTTTCCACTTAATATGCCACTCCTCCATCACCCCCTCTCTACACACCTTTCATTATCGCCATCATCATCTTCATCATCATCTGTATTTAAGTTTTTAAGTTTTAATGGAACAGTGTAACACGATTACATGAGGCAGGCACGTGTCCAGCTCCGACTAGGAGGACAACTACTTATAATTGTACAATCAAGTGTTGTCGATGAGTGTTGAGAACTTTGTGAAAGTGGTTGTTGTTGTTCTTGTTCCCTCATTTTCATTTCTTTTCTCTTTATTCTTAACGAGAATGAGGTTTAATTGAGTTTTTTCTTTAGTTTGGTTTTTGTGTTCGACAGTTGTTGTAGCTGTAGTTGTTTTTTGCTCCTGTTGCTGTAGAAATACAATTTTTTAATTGCTCAGAGGAAAATTAATGACGAAATCAAGTGGCAAATCGCCTATTCACCCCGTTTGTATTTCGTTTTTTTTTTCTGTGTAAATCATGTTTTTCGGGGTGAAAGGAATATGTGAAAGAGGATTTTGTATGTCCTTTGATATATTTTCGTCCGATTTTATGTAAATGGTGCGCTAAAGTCACTGTATATCCTTGGATTTGCACGAAATTTGGCATTGCGTACTGAATTAAGTCTAGACGATGTGTGTTAAATTTCGTGAAAATCGGTTCAGATTTCGATATAGCTACCAAATATGTTTTCGTCCGAATTAATGTAAATGGTGCTCCAAAGTTTCTATATATCCTTCGAAATTGAATCTCGAATGATGTGTGTACAATTTTCTGATTTTACGTAAATAGTGCACCAAAGTCCTTTTATATCCCTCGATTTGCACGAAATTTTACATATCGTACTGGATGAAGTCCAGAGTGATGTGTGTGAAGTTTCGTGAAAATCGGTTTAGATTTCGACATAGCTCCCGTATATATTTTCATCCGATTTTATGTAATTGGTGCACCAAAGACCCCAAATATTTTTCGACTTGCACGAAATTTGGCATAGCATACTGGATTGAGTCTACAATGATGTGTGGCAAGTTTCCGGAAATCGGTTCAGATTTCGATATAACTCCCATATATATTTTCGTCCGATTTTACTTAAATTGTACACCAAAGTCCCTATGTATTGTTCGGCTTGCACAAAATTTGCCATAGCGTACTGAATTGCGTTTACAATGATGTGTGGTAAGTTTCCGGAAAATCAGTTCAGATTTCGTATAGCTCCCATATATATTTTCTTCCGATTTTACGTAAATTGTACACCAAAATCTGTGAATATATTTTGATTTGCACAAAATTTTGCATTGCTTCAGAGTTAGATATAGCTCCTATATATATTTTCGTCCGATTTTCGGTTAATAGTGCACCAAAATGCTTTTATATCCTTAGATTTGCACAAAATTTGGCAAAGCGTAGTGAATTGAGTCTAGAATTATGTGTGCTAAGTTTTGTGATCGCTTCAGATTTAGATACGGCTCCCATATATATTTTTGTCCGATTTTAGGTAAATAGTGCACCAAAATCCCTTAATATCCTTTGATTTGCACGAAATTTGGCATAAAGTACTGAATTGAGTCTAGAATGATGTGTGGTAAGTTTTGGAAAAATCGGTTCAGATTTCGATATAGCTCCCATATATACATATATATTCGTCCGATTTTACATAAATGGTGCACCTGATTTGAATGGCGTTTTTGCATTTTATTGATATTGGTGCAGATGCAGCCATAGCTTCCATAAGTATTTCGTATTTCACATGTTAAACCACCTCCTTCCCCTAAACTTATTTTAGCTACCCCCATGTCCCTACGTAATAACATTTGACTCGCAATTTCATTCCATCATTTGATTGTTATTCTGATGACCCTCACACATACATTTGTACATATGTCTGACAAGAAGTTTTGTTAATTTGACTTCCTTTTGGCAGTGAGACCAGACTTTGACTTATCTTTCGAATTCATTCGAAATTATTTGTGGGAATTATCTTCGATCAGAATCTCAAAGGAAATTTCACAAATATTTATACAATATGGATATGAAATAATTACAAGGGAATGCTATTAGTCGAATGAGTGGATGTCCACACAAACACACACAAACATGTAATTCCAAATGCATAGCAGAGGCCAAGGAGACGAGTCCTTCTCTCTCAGTAGTTATGTCCAACAAACGAAAGTTTGTAATTAATGAAAATGAAGAGGCTATAACAGGCTGTTGTGTCCTTTAAAGGAGAGGTCGTTTTTTTTAAATATTTTAGATTTTGTTGAAGAGATAATTCTCTTTAAACTTCTATGTGAACAAGCAAAAAAAAAAAAAAAAAAGAAAAAAGTGAAAACGTATTAAGTTCGGTTGGACTGAACTTTGGATACCCTCCACCATAGTTATACTGACAGGTACTTGAAATGAAAATATAGGGAACAAACCAAAACGTGGAACTATACCGATATTTCTACACACCGATTTGTGTAAACCATATTTGGGAGAGAGATTTTTGTTAAAATACCAAAATACAGCGAATTTGTTTGAAAATTAGGGGTACCACAAAAAAAGGGGGGGGGGGGGGGTTTTGGTGGTGTTTCCTTATATGGTTTCTACCCGAATAAATGGACCTATATTTATAATTTTAAGTGGAGATGTTTGCTACCCAATAAGAACTCAAAATACTAAATTACAAGCGAATCGGGCGAAAGATGCGGACAAAACCCCGCGTCCAAAAACCCCAAAATACCGTAAATTGGGAGGTGCCCTCATATGGGAGCTATGCTTAAACGTGGACCGATATAGCCCATCTTCGAACTTGCCCTGCCGGCAGACAAAAGGCGACTTTATTTTTTATAACCTTCACCTCAAAGTAGCAGTTTCATTTATAATTCGATTTGGATGAAATTTAACACGAAAGCTCTTATTTGGACCAAGCATGAAACCTATTAAAAGTGGAAGAAAAAAATCGGTACAGATTTAGATATAGCTCCCACATATAGTTAATGATGTGTCTTAAGTTTCGTGAAAATCGGTTCACATTTAGATATAGCTCCCATATATATTTATGTCCGATTTTATGAAAATGGTGCACTTTGGTCTCTATATAACTTTCGATTTGCACGAAATTTGGCATAGCGTACAGAATTGAGTCTAGAATGATAAGTGGTAAGTTTTGGGAAAATCGGTTCAGATTTCGATATAGCTCCCATATATATTTTCGTCCGATTTTATGTAAATTTTGCACAAAAGTCCCTTTATATCCTTCGATTTGCATGAAATTTAGCATAGCGTAATGAATTGAGTCTTGAATGATGAGTGGTGAGTTTCGGGAAAATCGGTTCAGATTTCGATGTATCTCCCATATATTTTCGTGCGATTTATGGTAAATGGTGCACCAAAGTCCCTTTATATCCTTCGATTTGCATGAAATTTGGCATAGCGTACTGAATTGAGTCTAGAATGATGAGTGGTGAGTTTCGGGAAAATCGGTTCAGATTTCGATATAGCTCCCATATATCTTTACGTCCGTTTTAAGGTAAATGGTGCTCCAAAGTTTCTATATATCCTTCGAAATTGAATCTCGAATGATGTGTGTAAAATTTCATAAAAATCGGTTCAGATTTAGATATAGCTCCCATATATATTTTCGTCCGATTTTACGTAAATAGTGCACCGAAGTCCTTTTATATCCTTCGATTTGCATGAAATTTTACATATCGTACTGAATGAAGTCCAGAGTGATGTGTGTTAAGTTTCGTGAAAATCGGTTATGTAAATAGTGCACCAAAGTCCCTATATAACTTTCGATTTACACGAAATTTGGCATAGCGTACTGAATTGAGTCTAGAAAAAAATGAAAATGAATATCAGAATTGCCGGTCTTCTATTTATAGAAGAGAATTATCATATTTTAAGTCATATTACGAAGTTAAATTTAGATTACTTAACATAACATTTTTTCCTCAGAATTTAATATTACCGTATCCATGAATGAGGTAATCTAATTCTTATGCAAATCGATTTCTATATTCTTCTCCGAATCGTAATAGAATTTTTATATAATAATAGGTTATTGGAAAATGATTTACAATTCGTTTTTTTTTGGCCCGGCCATTATTAATATCCTTTCATAGGCAGTGAGAAGAAAAATAATCATTTTTTATTAATAAGATTCATATTTTTTATGGATTTCATAAAATCTACTCGGACGAAAAAGAAAAAGAAAAAATATTGAATGATTTATTCAATAGAATTATGTCTGACGCTTTATTAGAAGCGATTCCTTTACAATGTAAAGTAAGGATTATTACATCTTTCCTTCACAGCAAGGATATTCTTGAGGCTTAGTTAAATGTGGAAATCATCCTTTTTTACTTCGCTTTTTTTATTGCCTTTTTTGTTACTCAAATAATGCTAAAGCCTTTTTTCCAAGGAAAGCTGTTAAAAAAATGAACGCCCACTATTCAAGGAACTCCTGTCATTGCAAAAAGTAACTTTATCTTCTCTAATAGAGTGAAGTAACAAATCTGGAAACAAAAATGTGTTTTTTTTTTTTTTTTGGTTGTCAAGTACCAGTCAGTTAGTCAGCCAGTCAGCCATTCAGTCATTCATGTGAGAAAATAGAAACATAAAATATATTGCATGTCAGTGTGTAACCGTGTAAATAAGCCGGAATATCTCGGTGTGTGTTGGTGTTTTTTCCGAATCGTCCTCTTGCAACATTTTCCAATATTGATTTCATGAATTGCCAAAACATGTGCCAACAAACACACACCATCCAACACAGCTAACCCACCCGCCAGATTGAGGGTTTGATTCGCACACACACCTACATAGTATGAAAAAAAGTGGATGATATTTTTGGAATAAATCAAAGCTCATCTTGGTGGTGGAAAAAAGAACACAAAATCATTGCTTAATGACTAGCAGAAAAAATAACAAAATTTTGAAACAAAAAATAAAAATAAATTTCCATGGTGCTAAAAATAAAAGCAAACACTCCCCACATTTCTTCTCTCGCTCCCTTCTCCTTCACATTCATCATCGTCATCACTTTATGCATAATCCAAAAATTTTGTTCAATTTTGAAATGGGGTCTAAGTGCTACAAAGCATATTTAATCACAGCTCACTTGAAGCGCCATCAGAAGGACATCCACGGAATTTGCACACTCAGACACACACACACCCAATTTACATACTTGGTTAAGTACATAATTTGAAAAGTTTAGAAAAATGCACAGTTAGACCCCCCTCTAAAGCTGTCAACACACCGACCAACCAACTCAATCACACACACACACTAACTTATCAACATCCATACGACTAATGCATTTAAAATTCTTAGGCCGTAGGCAGCATTAACATGAAAACACAAAAAAAAAACAACAAACAAAAAGGATTCTGAAAACAAAAAATAAATTCAAATTGGTTTAGCCCTAACCAAATCTTTTTCGACAAGGGACAAACAACGAACACAGTGATGCAGCCTAAAATAAACCCCCTTCAAAAAGTAGGAAATACAAATGTACCACATCATAAAGAAACAAAAAAAGGCCAATCTAGCGAAACATGGATTTTTAAAAGCAGTTTTTGTTTGGATTTTTTAAAGAATACTTTTCAAGGATCCAAAGAAACGTAAATTTTGTTAAAGAATATTATTTTTCAAGGTCTTATAGAAGCGCGTTGTTCAAAGATTAATTTTACAAGGACTCAGAATCGTGGATTTTTCAAAGAATATTTGTTTATGTTGGATTTTTTGAAGAATATTTTTTTCATGTATCAAACGAAACTTGGAAAAAAACAGTAAGGAAAGTAGTAACGTCGGACCAATTACCTTAACTCGAACCGATTTTCAGGAAATTTAACACACATCATTCTAGACCTAATTCATTATAGGAGGTGATGCAAATGTGGTGTACCCATTTGTTTTTAGATTGCCAAATTTTTATTTTTTATCCGATTAAATTGAAATTTTACACTTAACAAGCTACATGTGTTGTCTTTCCATGTATCAATTTGAAAATAATATTATTCTAACAATTTAAGAGATATTTGAGAAAATATTTGAAATTCCATTAAAAGTTATTTTAAAACCAGTGAGCGGAGCAGTATAGTCGGACGGGGCCGACCATATGATACCCTACACAACTTCGACGAAAATTTAACTTTCTTTGGTTCTATATTCTGAGCATGGACACTATTTCGCGATATTTGCACCCTCTTGATCGATTAGAGGTCAACAAATATTACTTATATTGAGTACAGCCCTTCTAATTACTTGTCCAGATTCCCTTCACCGTGGGTTGTGTTGTGATGTCCGGATTTAAATTGTGGACTATAGATCGACTCGAAAAACACAAAAAATTAAGTTTTCGGTCCACTTCATCACAAAATTATTATCTCATCATCGCCGAAAATTATAGGCGTTGTCCTTGACCATAACTGAAATCTCATGGAACCTATCAAAGCAATCAGCTCTATATTTCCGCTATCCAGTGTGGTAATGGATTACTAAATAATATCTGAATACGTAAGCACCTGAAAATATGTAAGTGTAACTCCCCCATCCGAGTACATACGGCATTATAATTGGTATCAATTTAAAGGCCAACCTCTCCTCTTGAATATATTATCAACCTCTCGGGTCTATGTCCTTCAGGAGTAAATATATACGCTATATAATACAAATTTTGTAATTTTTCACACAAAAGTCAGGGTCCATTTGACCCGCTAAATATTGACCGATCTTTATCAAAACGGGCATGCTTATTTTTTAGTCCGATCCCCTTCTCCATGTAAAATTTCGCGATGTTCGGGCCAAAATTGCGGCATCTGGAGCGACCAGAAAAACCGACAAAAATTTAGAATTTGGTCCATTTCATCCCCTAAATATTAAGCGATCATTTCCAAAAACAATAGGGGTTTTCATTGGCCAGAACCCAACCTACATGCAAAATTTCGTGAAGATTGGTCCATAACTGTGGCCTGTATCGTGTTTACAAATTATAATGGACAGACGGACGGACGGACGGACACATATGTCTAGATCGACTCAGCTACTCGAGATATGACGATCGGTATACATAAAGGTGGGTCTAGGACCAATATTTCGCGGCGTTACAAACTCTTGGGGCTGCACAAAGCTATAATACCCTGACAACATAGTTGTGTAGGTAATGTGGTATACCACATGATGTTAATGTGGTATAGTATAATTTTCGCTTCCAATTGATATCTTATATAATTTATTGTTTTTAATGAATGTGAATTAGCTCGAGATTTATGTCTGTTAAGATTTTTAACGGATACGTTGAGGGGAACTTTATTTTTTATTATATAATAATGTCTACACATGACAATATTTAATTTTTGTACGGAGAAGTAGTTAAAATCCCATAACCTATGTTTTTCATCCTTATGATGCATGGTAGGCGCTCGTAGAGGACAAACGTTTCAAATAGTAATGAAATTTTGTCTTGTGCTGGCTTTTTTTTCATACAGACTCCGGGTATACCACTGATTATTTTAATGCGTTCATAATAAAGATTAAAATAAATCTGTAAAACAAAAATTTTTTTTTAAACTTCAACCGAAAAAAAGTCAATTTCATGAAAAATTTAATTTTTGCTACTGATTCTCAACGTGAGTTAAATAAGATAAACAGATCATTGCTATCTTATTTTTTTGAGAACAGCAATCTATAAAACATGTTTCAGTTATTCTAAAATTTTCAGCTTACAAAAAAAGTGACTATACCACATTACCAACCTATACCACATTTGCATCACTTCCTATACGCTGTGCCAAATTGTGCACATCGAAATATATTTAGGGACTTAGGCACCCCATTTACCTTAATTCGGACAAAAATATCTATGGGAGCTATATCTAAATCTGAACCGATTTTCACGAAACTTAGCACACATCATTCTAGACTTAATTTAGTACGCTATGCCAAATTTCGTGCAAATCGAAAGATATTAGGGGAAATTGGTGCACCACTTACATGAAATCGACTAAAATATATATGGGAGCTTTATCTAAATCTGAACCGATTTTCACGAAACTCAGCACACATTATTCTAGGCTTAATTCAGTACGCTGTACCAAATTTCGTGAATCGTGAAAAATCTGAACCGATTTTGAGCTGTGCTAAATTTCCTTCGTTTCGAATAATAAATGCTACCTGTACTTTGGCAAAAGGAAACGAGATAGACCCATATTTCCTTTTGAGAATATGCATAGAATCACTTTCTGTGTCTATTTATGCATGTTCGTCCGTCCGTCCGTCTGTTGGTGTTAAATTGTAAACAAAGCCTACACAAGGCGTGGATTTCATGAAGAACATCTTTTCAAGGCCTAAAAGAGGCGTGTATTTCTTAAAGAACATCTTTTCAAGGCCTAAAAGAGGTGTGCAATTTTTTAAGAATATTTTTTCAAACGTTGATTTTTCAAAAATGTCATGCATCTGTGAGTCCTTTTAAAAATTCACACTTTTGTATGTCCTTAAAAAAATTAAACTTCTCTGAGTCTTTTAAAAAATTTACACTTCTGAGAATCCTTGAAAAAAGTCACACTTTTTGGAGTCCTTAAAATCCACGCCATCCAATCCATCATGGAAAAATATATATTTTTTAAAATCTACGGTCCTGGAAAAAACAGTATTTGATTTTAAAATACTGTTTTTTCCAGGACCGTAGATTTAAAAAAATATATATTTTTCCATGATTTGATTTTAAAATACTGTTTTTTCCAGGACCGTAGATTTTAAAAAATATATATTTTTCCATGATGGATTGGATGGCGTGGATTTTAAGGACTCCAAAAAGTGTGACTTTTTCAAGGATTCTCAGAAGTGTACATTTTTTAAAAGACTCAGAAAGTTTGATTTTTTTAAGGACATACAAAAGTGTGAATTTTTACAAGAACTCACAGATACATGGCATTTTTGAAGGACCCACAGAAGAGTGAATTTTTTTCAAGGACTCACAAAAGTGTATTTTTTTTCAAGGATTCTTAGAAGTGTAAATTTTTTGAAAGTCTTAGGAATGTTTGATTTCTTTAAGGACTCACAGAAATGTTCATTTTTGTCAAGGACTCTCAAAGTGTGCATTTTTTTTCAAGAAGTGTGTATCTTCTTCAAGGACTCACAAAAGTGTTTATTTTTTCAAGGATTCTTAGAAGTGTAAATTTTTTGAAAGACTCAGAAATTTTTGAATTCTTTTAGGACTTACAAAAGTGTGGATTTTTACAAGGACTCACAGGTGTATGACTTTTTTTGAAGGACTCAAAAGAGTGTGAATTTTTTTCAAGGACTCACAGAAGTGTGAATTTTTTAAAGGTTTTCTTAAAATTTTTAACCATAACTAGCTTAAATTTCTGGAAAACATAAAGAAGAGATTTGAAAGCCTATAAATAAGTTTTTATTTCCCAGGCTATTTAGGCTAATAACGCGGATTTTTCAAGGGACTGTCAATACTAGACGTGTGTATTTCTTTCAATATTTTTTCAAGGCCACAGGTATTATTGTTTTAAATAGCTTTTCGCGGGACCAACAATGCTTTAGGTTTGAAGTTTTTAAATACTGTTTTGAAGGACTATTAAGGTTGCTGGCATAGTCCATTTTAATAAGGGAGTATCAGCCTAGATTCTTAAATCATTTTATTAAAGAAGTGTAACATCTATAAGATTGACTTTTAACATTTTTAAATACCTTGGTTCAGGCCTCAGTCGTCGATTGTTTAATATGTTTTTAAGGACTATATAGGCATGGATTTTCAAATATTATTTTAAGTACATAGTCATTAAAGGGTGTGTTAAGAAGAGGATGTTTTTTAAACAAATATTTAAAATGACAAATTTTTTTTTTCAACAAATTTTTTGAAGGTCTATCAAATAAGTATATTCATTATATTGGATGTTGTGTGAGTCAAACTTCTTTTTGTCGGTTTCTGACTAATAGAACTCTGCTTATTTAGTTCCAATTAAATATAATTAAATTTTAACATTTTCAAAAATGTATTCCGGAATATTTGTAAAGTAACGCAAACATTGGGAGTAGGTAGGTGTCTAGACGAATTCCAGCTGTCATTGCTTTAACTACCTTTAATTTAGACTACCCAATGAATTTCCCCCTAATAAACTCAAGGTAATTGATTTTAACGAAACCAATTAAATTAAATTAAATTATACACAAGTAATTTGAATTCCAATGGATTCGAAAATTAAAAATTAAATTATCCGAAAAACCATTAATCTCCAACAGGGCATTAGTGTTGATAAGAATGAAATGAAAAACTGAATTAACAAATAATTAATCTTTCACAGCCATTACATTGGGAAAATGGAAATTTTTCACTTACAAAAATTATTCATATCAATCAATTTATATGCAATACCGCTTCGCTCTCGACCTCAGTCGCAATAAAAAGACACAAATAATGATTCAAAGATAGTCGTTTTGTTAAACGTAAATCTCAACAGAAATGAAATAAAAGCAAATCAAATGAATTTTTATGATCAAGTATTATTCAGTTCCGTTGGGTGTACTCTTAAATCGAGGAGGAGGGGGAGGAGGTGGATGGGATGGGATGCTGTGAAGGATATTTGCATTGTTATTTATTTGCAATTTGTTACGGTACACTAAGTAGTGGTGGTGGTAGTAGTAGAAGTAAAAGAAATAGCAACAATTTAAGCCTCAATAGTTGGGAAATCCTACTCCCGCACGCACACACACACACGCCTTTGCTTAACCTACGCACATACACAATTACTAATCTCTGGCCTTGTTTCCTACACAAGTACAGTTATGTTGTTCATTGTTCATAGACGTAAATTTCAGTCAATTGAGGTACTTTAGTCGAACAAGCAAGCAACCAACAGGCCCAACCTCTCCACCCCCTCTTCTAGACCCATTATAGCAATCAGTTGCCTTTCACTTTCCATTTCCCTCGTCCTTGCTTTCACTTTATTTTTCTATATCTCTCAGTCTATCCATTTGACATTAGTTAGCATTTGAAAATGTTGTCGTCAAAAAAAAGTAGCAGCTAAAGAAGAACAAGAAGCTAAAAAAACAACGAAAAAAATCACTTTACCAAAGTGCCTGGATTTCCGTTTCTCCATAAACAGGCGACATCAAGAAATGACAATTTTCTAATAAATGAAAATGTCAGTGTGTGTGTGTCTGCTTTTTTTGCTACGTAGGAGACATTTGAGTTCAGCCAGCCTTCCTTTCCATTAAGTCATGTTCTTGTGATGTCTGTCTGTTCTTTTTTTATAGTTCCATCCATTCATCACGTACACATCGTTTCAATGCGCCATACTAACAAAAACAGCAACAACCTACCGAACAGATAACCAACCAAAGAAATTTAACAATCAAAATCAATTAGAATGTCGACATGGTTCCTTTTGGGAATATTCATAGAAAAACTTTCAGAGTCGATTTATGCATGTCCGTCCATCCGTCTGTCCATACTAAATTGTAAAAAAAGTACAGGTCGCATTTATGATCCGAATTGGATGAAATTTGGCACAGCTCATTTGTTTGGCCCAAGGACGACCGCTTTTGAAATTGGAAAAATTGGTTCAGAACTGGATGTAGCTCCCATATATATTTTCGACTAGATATTAAGGTGAAATGGTGTATTATTGTCGCTTTGCGCCGAAATTTCGCACAGAGTAATGAATAAGGTCTAGAATGATGTAGTAGTTTGAGAATCGGTCACATTTAGACATAGTCCCTATATTATCATGCGATTTAGAGGTAGTGGTGTACCAAAGTGTGTATATATTTGGATTTGCACCGAAATTTGGCACAGAGTAATGGATGAGGTCTAGAAGTGGTGTGTGTTAAATTTAGTGAAGTAGAAATCGTCATTGTAATACGAATTGGATGAAGTAGCAGCTTTAGTAGCACAAGGACGAACCCTATTGCAATTGGAAAAATATATTCAGATTTGAGATATCGTCTCATATACGTCGTCCGATTTAGGTAAATAGTCCACTAAAGTCGCTATATATCTTTCGATTTGCACGAAATTTCGCACGGGCAATCAATAAGGTCTAGAATAATATCTTCAAGTTTGATTATAGCTCCAGCAATTCGCCATGGGCGTGCTTGCGCGCCGCGCATCTTGCATCGTTGACCCCGTTCGTCCGTTCATCTCAACAAGACTCAGACACAATTGGGGCCCGGATTCGACCCGTCGGTCCCACCGTTCTTCGTCTCTCGGACCCACCCAACCAGACCCCGTCCCCGCCGCCCCGACAGCATCACATTTCAGCATCAGCTCAAACCAAACGCAACCCCATCACCTCGCGAACCAACATTCAACCGACCGGCACCTTCCATCTGGATTCACAACAACGGTAATTTCTACAAGCC
>NW_026879804.1:0-29181 GCF_032173495.1 Musca vetustissima | reverse complement strand
GTAGCCTTAGTTTAGTGCGCTATGCCAAATTTGGTGCAAATCGAAAGATATATAGAGGCTTTTGAGCTCCATTAACCTTAAATCGGAGGAAAATATATATGGGAGCTATATCGAAATCTGAACCGATTTTTCCGAAACTTACCACACATCATTCCAGACTCAATTCAGTACCCTATGCAAAATTTCGTGCAAATCGAAAGATATATAGGGACTTTTGAGCTCCATTTACCTTAAATCGGACGGAAATATGTATGGGAGCTATATCTTAATCTGAACCGATTTTCACGAAACTTGGCAGACATCACTCCAGGCTCAATTCAGTACCCTATAATTAATCGAAAGATATATAGGAACTTTAGAGCTCCATTTACCCTAAATCGGAAGAAAATATATATGAGAGCTATATCTAAATCTGAACCGATTTTCACGAAACTTAGCACACATCATTCTGGACCTATTACAGTACTCTATGCTAAATTTCGTGCAAATCGAAAGATATGTAGGGACTTTTGAGCTCCATTTCCCTTAAATCGGACGAAATATGTACGGGAGCTATATCTAAATCTGAACCGATTTTCTCGAAACTTGGCATACATCACTCTGGACCTAATTCAGTACTCTATGTCAAATTTCGTGCACATCGAAAGATATATAGGGACTTTGGTGCCCCGTTTACCTTAAATCGGAAGAAATTATATATGGGAGCTATATCTAGATCTGAATCAATTTTCTCGAAACTTGGCACACATCATTCTGGACCTATTGCAGTACTCTATGCCAAATTTCGTGCAAATCGAAGGATATATAAGGACTTTGTTGCTCCATTTACATTAAATCGGACGAAACTATATATGGGATATATATCTAAATCTAAACCGATTTTCACGAAACTTGGCAAACATCACTCCCGGCTTAATTCAGTACGTTATGCCAAATTTCGTGCAAATCGAATGATATATAGGGACTTTGGAGCTCCATTTACCTTAAATCGGACGAAATTATATATGGGAGCTATATCTAAATCTGAATCGATTTCCTCGAAACTTGGCACACGTCATTCTAGACTCAATTCAGTACAATATCCAAAATTTCGTGCAAGTCGAAAGATATATAGAGACTTTATTGCACCATTTACCTTAAATCGGACGGAAATATATATGGGAGCTATATCTAAATCTGAACCGATTTTCACGAAACTTAATACACACCATGCTAGGCTTAGTTCAGTGCGCTATGTCAAATTTCGTGCAAATCGAAAGTTATATAGGGACTTTGGTGCACCATTTACATTAAATCGGACGAAACTATATATGGGAGCTATATCTAAATCTGAAGCGAATTTCTCGAAACTTGGCACACATCATTCTGGTCCTATTATAGTACTCTATGTCAAATTTCGTGCAAATCGAAAGATATATAGGGACTTTGGTGCCCCATTTACCTTAAATCGGACGAAAATATATATGGGAGCTATAACTAAATCTGAACCGATTTTCCCGAAACTTGGCACACATCATTCTGGTCCTATTATAGTACTCTATGCCAAATTTCGTGCAAATCGAAAGATGTATAGGGACTTTGGTGCCCCATTTACCTTAAATCGGACGAAAATATATATGGGAGCTATACCTAAATCTTAACCGATTTTCACGAAACTTGGCACACATCATTCTAGGCTTTATTTAGTACCCTATGCCAAATTTCGTGCAAATCGAACGATATATAGGGACTTTTGAGCTCCATTTACCTTAAATCGGACGAAAATATATATGGGAGCTATATCGAAATCTGAACCGGTTTTCAGGAAACTTTGCACCCATCATTCTAGACTTAAATTAGTACGCTATGCCAAATTGCGTGCAAATCGAAAGCTATATAGGGACTTTGGTGCCCCGTTTACCTTAAATCGGACGAAACTATATATGGGAGCTATATGTAAATCTGACCTGATTTTATCGAAACTTAGCACACGTTATTCTAGACTCAATTCAGTATCCTATGCCAAATTTCGGGCAAATCGAAAGATATATAAGGACTTTTGTGTCCCATTTTTTTTTTGGTGGCGCCCAACGTGCATTTTTCTTCTGTAATTGATATCTACTTTAAAATTTGTAAATTATTACCTTAACCCCTTTGCAGTTGTTGTTGTTGTGTCAAAACATTCCGCCTGTTCATTTCATTTCTCAATATGCCTTAATGGACTTATCCGATTCGTCTGGTTGGCTGACAGACTTTTTGCAACAGACTGTAAAAGGCTGGCTCTGATGAAATATTCGCCAAATAGGTGTGTGCGTGTGTGTTTGTGTGAGTGTGTATATAGAGATGGCATAAACGTTAATAGGCCCTCAATAAATTACATTTCATTTGACTGAGTTTGTAATTGTTGTTCGCCGAGTCGGTGTGGGGTGCTGCGGAATGGGGGGCATGAACTTAATTTTTCATTTTGACAATTTCCATTTTAAAAATGCCAATGTAATTTTGCGAATATAAGCTGGGGAAAAGGCATTTCATTTCAGGTAAATATTTGTCGTGCGACACCTTTTTTGCCAAAACAAAAAAAACCTTTAATCCAGCCACCTAAAGCCGGGTAAAATTGCTATTCAAATTTTTGTTGGCATTTCTGTGACAAGGATCCATTTTTTTTGGCAAAGCTTTAAGGTAATCACATATCACAGAAAATAAAAATAAGATTTATTTGGTTGGCAGTTAATGATACAATGACGTCTGGTTTAAATTCCAAAGACTGCTAAACGCCCCATATTTCGGTAAGGAAAAACAATATCGGGATATTTATTTTGTATTTCGTACAGCCCAATGGCAGACATTAAAAAAAAAAATAAATAAAAAAATCATTTTATAAATTGTTCTTTTGGGTGATCGAAACCAAATTAAAATGGGGTGATAGAAATTGGGAATTTTTAAAAAATATTTTTTTTTTCAAGTAGCAAAAATAGGCCCGGATTTTTAAAAGATATTTTTCAGGGACCTAAAGTAGGCGTGGATGTTTTTCAAGTAGCCTACATAGGCGTGGATTTTTATACCCTTCACCACACTGTGGTACAGGGTATTATGTCTTTGGGCATATGTTTGTAACAGGCAAAGGAAACGAGATAGACCCATGGTTCCTTTTGAGCATATGCATAGAATCACTTTCTGAGTCGATTTATGCTTGACGGCCCGTTCGTCCGTCTGTCCATGTTAAATTATAAACAAAGTAAAGGTCGCATTTATGTTGCGAATTGGATGATATTTGGCACAAGTCACTTATTTGACCCAAGGACGAAACCTATTTAATTTGAAGAAAATCGTATCAGATTTCGATATAGCTCCCATATATATTTTCGTCCGATTTTAGGTAAATGGTGTACGAAAGTCCCTATATATCCTTCGATTTTTATGAAATTTGGCACAGCGTAATAAATTAGGTGTAAGGTTATGTGTGTTAGGTTTCCTGAAAATCGGTTCAGATTTCGATATAGCTCCCACATATATTTTCGTCCGATTTAATGTAAATGGTGTACCAAAGTCCCTATATATCTTTCGATTTGCACAAAATTTGGCATAGCGTACTCAGTTGAGTCTATAATGATGTGTGCTAAGTTTCCTGAAAATCGTTCCGGATTTAGATATAGCTCCCATGTATAATTTCGTCCGATTTATTGTAAATGGTGCACCAAAGTCATTATATATCCTTTGTTTTGCACGAAATTTGGCAGAGCGTAATGAATTTGGTCGAAAATGATGTGTGCTAAGTTTCGTGAAAATCGGTTCGGATTTAGATATAGCTCCCATATATATTTTCGTCCGATTTAAGGTAAACGGGCCACCAAGGTCCCTATATATCTTTCGATTTAAACGAAATTTGGCACAGCGTAATAAATTGAGTCTAGAATTACATATGTAAAGTTTCGTGAAAATCGGTTCAGATTTATATATAGCTCCCATATATATTTTCCTCCGATTTAAGGTAAATGGTGTACCAAAGTCCCTATATATCTTTTGATTTGCACGAAATTTGGCATAGCGTACTGAATTGAGTCCATAATGATGTGTGCTAAGTTTCGTGAAAATCGGATCAGATTTAGATATAGCTCCCATATATATTTTTGTCCGATTTAAGGTAAATGGGGCTCCAACGGCGCTAAATATCTTTCGATTTGCACGAAATTTGGCATAGCGTACTGAATTGAGTCTATAATGATGTGTGTTAAGTTTCGTGAAAATCGCTTCAGATTTAGATATAGCTCCCATATATATTTTCGTCCGATTTAAGGTAAATGGTGCACCAAAGTCCCTATATATCTTTCGATTTGCACGAAATTTGGCATAGCGTTCTGAATTATGTGTAGAATGATGTGCGCTAAGTTTCGTGAAAATCGGTTAAGATTTAGATATTGCTCCCATATATAGCTTCGTCAAATTTAAGGTAAATGGTGCACCAAAGCCCCTTATATATCTTCCGATTTACACGAAATTTAGCACAGCATACTGAATTAGTCCTAGAATGATGTGTGCTAAATTTCATGAAAATCGGTTCCGATTTAGATATAGCTCCCATATATATTTTCGTCCGATTTAATGTAAATGGTGTACCAAAGCCCCTATATACCTTTCGATTTGCACGAAATTTAGCACAGCGAACTGAATTCAGCCTAGATTGATGTGTCTTATGTTTTGTGAAAATTGGTTCCGATTTAGATATAGCTCCCATACATAGTTTTCTCCGATTTTATGTAAATGGTGCACCAATGTCCCTAAATATCCTTCGATTTGCACGAAATTTGGTACAACATAGTGAATTGAGCTTAGAATGGTGTGTGCTAAGTTTCGGAAAAATCGATTCAGATTTCGATATAGCTCCCATATATATTTTCGTCCGATTTATTGTAAATGGTGCGCCAATGTCCCTATATATCTTCCGATTTGCACGAAATTTGGCACAGCGTACTGAATTGAGTGTATAATGATGTTTGCTAAGTTTCGTAAAAATCGGTCAAGATTTAGATATAGCTCCCATATATATTTTCATCCGATTTTATGTAAATGGTTCACAAAAGTCCGAATATATTTTTCGATTTGCACGAAATTTGGCACAGTGCACTGAATGCAGCTTAGAATGATGTGTGCTAAGTTTCGTGAAAATCGCTTCAGATTTAGATGTAGCTCCCATATATATTTTCGTCCGATTTTAAGTAAATGGTGCACCAAAGTCCCTATATACCTTTCGATTTGCACGAAATTTGGCACAGCGCAATAAATTAGATCTAAAATGATGTGTGTTAGGTTTCTTGAAAATCGATTCCGATTTATATATAGCTCCCATGGTGCCCCAAAGTCCCTACATATATTCCGATTTGGACGAAATTTGGCACAGCGCACTGAATTCAGCCTAGACTGATGTGTGCAAAATTTGGTAAAAAATCGGCTCAGACTTAGATATAGCTTTCACATATATTTTCGTCCGATTTTAGGTAAATGGTGTATCAAAGACCCTATATATCTTTCGATTTGAACGAAATTTGGCACAGCGTACTGACTTTCGTCCGATTTACATAAATTGTATCAATTTTAATAGAAATCGTTTACCATAAATTTGTCCCATGTTATGCAGACGACTCTAAATCTGCCCGAATGAAATTAAATTTAGCATAGGAGCTAAAATTAGACATGAGTACGATCCTTCGAGGGAACATTGACATGCAAATGGAAGGATACATATGATCAATATACCCAAAGTGGTGAAGGGTATCATATAGTGGGACCAGTCCGACTTTACTGCTTTCCTTACTGGTTTAAAAACATTTTTTTCGAGTAGCAAAAATAGGCGTGGATTTTTTTTATATTTTTTCAAGTAGCCGTTTTTTCTCTCTCCATCCTTTTTTTGCCACACCCTATTACCCTTTTCTCTACTTAATATCCCCTCCGGCTTTTAACAACAGAATGCAATTAAAATTTGTGTATGCAATACACAATTTTGACATGGAGATGAATGGACGAGGATAACGACGACTCAGCGCTCAAATACAAGGACAATGCATTTAACTGACAACATAGTCAGACACACACATACACAGACAAACTAACACAAATACGGAACAAAAAGAGAATTGGTGATGTGGGGGGGGGGGGCATTTAAAGAAAATGCACAGCATTTTTATTTGGGTGGGGACTTTCATTTTCTGTTGAAGAGAATTTTGCAAGAAAAACAATTTTTTTTCAAATGAAAATATTTTGATTTCATTTGCAAAGATTTGAGATTTATGTGTGGTTTATAATAATAATTCTAAGAACTAAGGTATCCTTCAGTCCTTGTATTTTATACTGCAAATAAATTATGTAAAGGACGAGCATGTCCTGTGGCCATAATTTGCCCACAGTAATTAAAGGCTTGCAAAGCCTTTAATAATATATCCTAAAAAGTTTTTTCTATAGAAAAAGATCCTTGGGTTCACTTTTTTCTATAGAAAAAAATTCGTGGGACCTTTGGTCCAAGTTTTTTCTATAGAAAAAAATTCGTGGGACCTCTGGTCCAAGTTTTTTCTATAGAAAAAAATTCGTGGGACCTCTGGTCCAAGTTTTTTCTATAGAAAAAAATTCGTGAGACCTCTGGTCCAAGTTTTTTCTATAGAAAAAAATTCGTGGGACCTCTGGTCCAAGTTTTTTCTATAGAAAAAAAATTCGTGGGACCTCTGGTCCAAGTTTTTTCTATAGAAAAAAATTCGTGGGACCTCTGGTCCAAGTTTTTCTATAGAAAAAAATTCGTGGGACCTCTGGTCCAATTTTTTTTCTATAGAAAAAAATTCGTGGGACCTCTGGTCCAAGTTTTTTTCTATAGAAAAAAATTCGTGGGACCTCTGGTCCAAGTTTTTTCTATAGAAAAAAATTCGTGAGACCCTTGGTCCAGTTTTTTCCTATAGAAAAAAATTCGTGGGACCTCTGGTCCAAGTTTTTTCTATAGAAAAAAATTCGTGGGACCTCTGGTTCAAGTTTTTTTCTATAGAAAAAAATTCGTGGGACCTCTGGTCCAAGTTTCAATAAGCTTCTGAAATTCCTCCTTAACAACTATTTAATTTTAGCTCCATTAGTCCTTTCAACTGTCAACCCGGTTGCCCTCCTTTTTTCATCCTTTTTTCCAATACTCTAATCATAAACTAAACTCTCTATTTTTATTGCCAAAACCTAGTTAACATTCCTTTTGGAACTTTGTAAAAAATAACAACTACAACAACTAACCCAACAAACATTACTTCCACACCATTACGTTTATTTGCAGACTCATCTGATTATTTGCCAGTTTGTTGTTCGAATAAAAACAAATAACAGCTACAACAACAACAACAAAAACACTGACTATGTTTTCAACATCCAAAAATACTGTCTGGTTAATCAAACAACACCCCAAAATACAGGGTGACATGGGCGTAGAGGGTGGTTTTCAATATCCTCCAAAAAGAATTAAAAAAACAATTTACCTTAAATCCGACGAAAATATATATGGGAGCTATATCTAAATCGGAACCGATTTTCAAGAAATTTTACACACATCATTCTAGGCTCAATTCTGTACGTTATGCCAAATTTCGTGAAAATCGAAAAATATATAGGGACTTTGGTGAACCAATTACCTAAAATTGGACGAAAATATATATGGGAGCTATATCTAAATCTGAACCGATTTTCACGAAACTTAACACACATCGTTCTAGGCTTAATTCAGTAGGCTGTGCCAAATTTCTTGCAAATCGAAAGATATTAAGGTCTTTTGGTACACCATTTACCTTAAATCGGCCGAAAATATATATGGGAGCTATATCTAAATCTGAAGCGATTTTCATGCAATTTAACACACGTCGTTCTAGACCTAAGTCAGTACACTATGCCAAATTTCGTGCAAATCGAAAGATATATAGGAACTTTGTTGTACCATTTACATAAAATCGGAAGGAAATATATATGGGAGCTATATCTTAATCTGAACCGATTTTCATGAAACTTAGCACACATCATTCTAGGCTCAATTAATTACCCTGTGCCAAATTTCGTGCAAATCGAAAGATATATAGGGACTTTGGTGCACCATTTACATAAAATCGGACGAAAATATATATGGGAGCTATATTTAAATCTGAAGCGTTTTTCACGAAATTTAACACACACCATTCTAGACCTAATTCAGTGCGATATGACAAATTCCGTTCAAATCGAAAGATATTTAGGGGCTTTAGTGCACCATTTACCTAAAATCGGGCGAAAATATATAAGGGAGCTATATCTAAGTCTAAACCGATTTCCACGAAATTTAACACACACCATTCTAGGCTTAATTCAGTAGGCTGTGCCAAATTTCGTGCAATTCGAAAGATATATAGGGACTTTGGTACACCATTAACATTAAATCGGATGAAAATATATATGGGAGCTATATCTAAATCTGAAGCGATTTTCATGAAATTTAACACACATAATTCTAGACTCAACTCAGTACGCTATGCCAAATTTCGTGCAAATCGAAAGATATATAGGGACTTTTGTGCACCATTTACCTCAAATCGGACGAAAATATATATGGGAGCTATATCTAAATCTGAACCGATTTTTCCGAAACTTAACACTGATCATTTTAGACCTAATTCAGTACACTATGCCTAATTTCGTGCAAATCGAAAGATATATAGGGACTTTGGTGCACCATTTACCTAAAATCGGACGAAAATGTATATGGGAGCTATATCTAAGTCTAAACCGATTTCCACGAAATTTAACACACACCATTCTAGGCTTAATTCAGTAGGCTGTGCCAAATTTCGTGCAATTCGAAGGATATATAGGGACTTTGCTGCACCATTTACCTAAAATCGGACGAAAATATATGTGGGAGCTATATCGAAATCTGAACCGATTTTCAGGAAATTTAACACACACCATTCAAAATTACGTGCAAATCGAAAGATATATAGGGACTTTTGTGCACCATTTACCTCAAATCGGACGAAAATATATATGGGAGCTATATCTAAATCTGAAGCGATTTTTTGCAATTTCAATAGGGTTCGTCTTTGAGCCAAATAAATGAGCTGTGGCAAATTTCATCCAATCCAACCAGCAACATGAAAACCAAAGCGGCACAGAAGCAGGGTGGTGATGGGCCCATCACCAAACTTTGCAAGGTTCGCAGGACATTCTCCAAATAATGAGAAATTTTAAGGCACAACCCTACCCGAGGCCAGTGATTTTGCATAGCCGGGGAATCACCGCGGAACTTGCTGCATCAGAGGTGGTGTACATTTCGTCAGACGACGAGCAGAAAAGCCCATCAAGACCGGTGAGAGAGGGTAGCCCGATGCCTAGCACCCCGTCCCCTGTGGTTTCGCCACAGTCTGAGCGAGGAATTCGGCGTGGAGCAACACCACATGACGACTGGGGTTGGTTGTTAGCGAGCCCGGTCCTGCTAAACCAAATGGGCTCCCGATAACCCCCGGCCGTGGCATTCAGGCTAATTCACCTAGCGGTCTCTCGTTTGGAAGCACAATCGTCGGTAGTCCAGGAAGTGACGTTGCCTACCTCCAACAAATATTGGAAGGGGTCCCAAAGCCCAAATACCCAAGACCGTTGGCTGTTCCGGAAGTGGTGGAAGGCATGGAAGAGAAATCGAGGTTGACGAGTGTGGTGGTCGTACCAAAGGAGTAAGAGAAGTACACCAGTACACCCCGTCCCCTGTGGTTTCGTCAGTCTGAGCGAGGAATTCGGCGTGGAGCAACACCTCATGACGATATGGGTTGGTTGTTAGCGAGCCCGGTCCCTGCTAATCCAAATTGGCTCCCGATAACCCCGGCCGCGGCATTCAGGCTAACTCACCTAGCGGTCTCTCGTTTGGAAGCACAATCGTCGGTAGTCCAGAAAGTGACATTGCCTACCTCCAACAAATATTTTAGGGGGTTCCAAAGCCCGAATACCCAAGACCGTTGGCTGCTCCGGAAGCGTTGGGCGGTTCCCTGTCCGTATCTCCCGATACGGACAGGGAACTTAAGCCGCACCTGAAAGCAGCCTTAGCGCTACATCGACCAGACAACCAGTACAAGAGAGTCGTGACCGTGCGCGAAAAGAGGTTGCGGATATTGGTTGGCCGGAAGGGAAATGTGACGGTCATTCCTCGCGGTTAAGAGGACCCCACCCCAGGGAAGGGAGAAGGAGGGTGACGACTAGAAATCGCTGCACTCAATTTTGCCCAGACCAATGTGTGAAAAGGGACAGTCAGTGCCAGACCTCGACCGAGGACACATACAGCACAGGTGAGTGATACATTGAATAATTCTGATAGCCGTCTTAGAGTACTTATCCAGGTCCCTATTCCCAAAGAAATCCTTCCGTATTCTTGCTTTGTAGAATCCTTGCTTGAGTACTTATATAGGTCTCTTGCGGTAGAATCCTTGCCTAAGTAGAATCCTCTCGTACCCTTGCTTGAGAACTTATCCAGGTCTCTTGAAGTAGAATCCTTGGGTATCATTGCATAAGTAGAATCCCTGCGTATCCTTGCATAAGTAGAATCCTTGCGTATCCTTGCATAAGTAGAATCCTTGCCTATCCTTGCATAAGTAGAATCCTTGCGAATCCTTGCTCGAGAACATATTAAGGTCTCTTGCCGTAGAATCCTCCCGTATCCTTCCTTGAGTACTTATTAAGATCTCTTGCAGCAAAATCCTCCAGTATCCTTGCTCGAGAACATATTAAGGTCTCTTTCATTAGAATCCTTTCGTATCCTTGCTTGTGTACTTGTTAAGGTCTCTTGCCGTAGAATCCTCTCGTATCCTTCCTTGAGTACTTATTATGGTCTACTGCATTAGAATCCTCCCGTATCCTTGCTTGAGTACTTATTAAGGTCTCTTGCAGTAGAATCCGTGCGTATCCCGTGGTATATTTCCCCAATAGCCCTACGTAACTGGAAAATCCGAATCCTAGTGTGAGTACTTACCCAGGTCTCCGACTCCCAGTATCCCAGTAAAATATTTTTAAGCAGCTTCATATGGCGTGGAGTTTTTAAAAATATTTCTTGCAGTAAAGGTCCTTGACTAGTTCTAGAAAAATTTATATACCTCCCCAAAAAGAAAAAACTGTTTACGTCTCTGCCTTAAATTTTTTGTATCGAGGTCCTCTCAAAACACACCATGAATATGCTCTGCCATTCATTACAAAGCCCATAGATAGGGGCTGCGGTGGAGAGAGGGGTGGGAGCTGCAACATGAAATGTATTTAATTTCCATCATTGTGGGGTTTTGGTTTTGTTGAAGTGATGCTGTTGTTGTTGCCGATGCTTCCGAACAATGTTGTTGTGTATTTTTGGTGTTCAACAGAGCTTATTATTAAATTTTGTGGAATAGAATTGCTGTTCGTGTTGGTATAGTTGTTGTTGTCGTTGCCTTAACTAGTTGTTGCTATACATAGTCACAAAGGTTGTCCAAACAAAGGGAATATGAAATTGTTAGTGGTTGTCCGGTATTGGTTGTCCAGGTAAATATAAGGGTGTGCGGGGAAAATAATAATATGAAGGCAATGTGGCGCCCAACATTTTTCCTTTGCCAAATTTTGAAAATGAATCAAAAATTTCGAAAAAAACACTTTACACATTTTTATGACTTCATATTATGGCTTCATATTATCCCTTACATCCCATTAAACAATTTCCCCTCCCACAACCCACACATGTAGTGATGTCTCCATCTCTCGCTCTCCCTCCCCCCTCTTTGCTGTATATTGATATTGAATATTTCAATACAATTCGCCGGATAACTACTCATAAGCATGCACTTCACGTTTGTGTTGTCCATATATGTTGTACAGGTTTCTAACATTGTCCACTTGATAGAATTCTAAGAGGTACTTCAGGATGACAGAGAGGCTGTGAGGATGATGATTCACTTTGTTGTTTATCGGGATATTTGGAAGGGCTGACATACTGTATGCAATAACTATTGCGTGTGTGTATGTGTGAGTTTGGATGTTCATATTCATATTTCATAAAAGAAACATATTCACACACATACATGGGAAGCGGATTGCTAGCAAAGTGTCAAAGCTTTCTGGCAGAAGAGGACTAAGTGGGAAAATCATAATAGACTATATTTATATACCCTCCACCATAGTATGGAGGGTATATTAATTTTGTCATTCCGTTTGTAACTCATCGAAATATTCATTTCCGACCCTATAAAGTATATATGTTCTTGATCAGGGTAAAATTCTAAGACGATCTAGCCATGCCCGTCCGTCTGTCTGTTGTAATCACGCTATCCTCTGAAGGAATTGAGATAGGGTGCTGAAATTTTGCATAAAGTTTTCTTTTGTCTGCAGGCAGGTCAAGTTTGAAGATGGGAAATATAGGTCCACGTTTAGGTATAGCTCCCATATAACAATACCCCCCCCCCCCATTTTTCGGTATTTTGGGTTTCTTGAGCGCGTTTTTCAACCGAATACGCTGAAATTTGGTACATTGGTACATATAGGTCCACTTTTTCTGGTAGTCCCCATATAACGGAACCTCCTAATTTTCAGTATTTTAGGGGTTTTGATCGTATTTTTCCGCCGAATTTAGTATTTTGAGTTCTTAATAGGTACAAAATCTCTCCACAAAAAATTATGAATATAGGTCTATTTTTTTCGGATAGCCCCCCTATATGGGTACCCCCAATTTTTGGGGTTCTTGAACGCGTTTTTCAACCGAATTCTCTGAAATTTGGTACATTGGGTTCTTATTTGGTCCCAAACATCTTAACTAAAAATTATAAATATCGGTCCACTTTTTCTGGTAGCCCCCATATAGCGGTACCCCCCAATTTTCAGTATTTTGGGGGTTTTGATCGCAGTTTTTCATCGAATTGGCTGTTATTTAGTACTTTGAGTTCTTATTGGTTTGCAAATCTCTCCACTAAAAATTATAAATATAGGTTAATTTTTTCGGATAGCCCCCATATAAGGGTACTCCCGATTTTCGGTATTTTGGGGTTCTTGAGCGCGTTTTTCTACCAAATTCGCTGCAATTTGTTATTTTGTAGTCGTATATGGTAAGAAATCTCCCCACCAAAAATTATTAATATTCGCCCCCTTTTTGGGGTAGTTCCCATATAACCCCCTTTTTATATTAAAATAGTTATCTGATTTGTTCCGCGTTTTGGGTTTGATTCTAAGACTCGGTTGTAATCATGTCTCCTGCGGAGGATATCGAGTTAAAAAAACTAGAACGTAAGGTTCGATAATGAACTATATATGAACTATAACCCGCATTTAGGCCTAGCTCCTGTGTGGGAGGTACCAGAAGAAGTGGACCGATATTCCTCATCTTCGAACTTGAACTAATTTTGGAAGAAACAATAAGATGGGCAAAGTTTGGATGAAATCAAAATTTTCTGAAACAAATTTGATCCAAAGAAACATGGGGTCTAGAACCAATATTTCGATGAGGCTCACTTTCAACGTGTCAAAGTGTATACACCCTCATTAGCCATTTGGCTGAGGGTATAATTACATTTCTAGAATTCGATTATGGTTTACATAATCGATTTGTAGAAATGCCGCTATGAGTCCGCTTTTTGGTATTTTCCTTATATTTTCATTTCAAGTACCTGTCATTATATCTATGGTGGAGGGTATCCAATGTTCGGCCCGGCCGAACTTACCGCTTTTTCTCTTGTTTTAATTATTTTTTAAGTGTTCCCATGAGGCGTGGATTTTTTAAATTTTTTTTTCAAATAGCTTAGGTGTTATAGCCTAGACAGACGACAGCCTTAATTTGCATTAACAGCCTTAATTCAAATTAACTTGTACATTATCCTCATTTTTAATGCACAAAATCAAACTGAATTTATACTGAATTAACCAATTTCAATATGGCAATGCTGTCGAAAATCAATTAATTGTTGTCAAATTTGTTTACGTTTATAAAAATAAAAATTATAAATAAAAGCAAATTTCGACATTTTTTCAAATTGGGAGCTGTATTGCTAACATCATAGCTGCTATTCTTCCTTTATGCCCCGTATCTATTTCATAAGGATCTAATCCCGAAAAATATTGGAAACAAATGCCAAATTTTATACCTACACATTGACAAACAATTGTTTTGAAACAAAAAACAGTTTTGTAAATGCAGAAACTCTCGTCTGTCAGGGGTAAAAATTAATTCAAATTAAGAAATAATTAATGCAAATTAAGGCTGTCGTCTGTCTATGGTATTAGTCTCATATTTCGGTACTTCATAAATTATTGACTTAGTCGCCTTTTGCAGGTAACCACATAGAAGTCACAATTAAAAATGATTTTTTACGTTCGTAACGCACATTCAATTCTGATAATTCTCTTTGTTGTGATAATCCGGAGAATTGTAAATTCCATGATGCCGAGAAATAATAAATCGGGATGAGCTATTTGAAGTATTTTTGTAAATTCGGGAGAATTATTTTGTATGGGATTTTTTGTAGAACGTTTGATGTGTGGTTCACAAATTTTATTTCAAGCGTTTATTTTTCCTCATCGCACACCGCCCGCCATCTATTGAGGCATGGCGAAAGCTCTAGCGAGTTATTGCGGGTATTGCAGCATAGACACAAACCAATATTAATGTGCCTATTTTACGCATGGGGTTTCCACTCTCTTTTCGCTTAAAAAAAAAAACAGAGTGAGAATATATTATTTTTTCATTATTTTTTAAAATTTCATTTCATTTTGGGACAAGACTTTCTTATTGGAATATAATCGTTTAAAATTTTTTTATTGGAAAACCTTTTTTTTAGAAAATGTTCCTATACTTTTTTCTTTTTTTCCTATAAAAGTTTCTTATAGGAAACAATATTTTTCTTATAGGAAAGAATTTTTCCACCTTTACTTGCATTTGGGACAACAATTTTCTTATGGGAATTTTTTCTTATAGGAAAGATTTTTTGCAGCCTTTACATACATTTTGGAAAACAATTTTCTTATAAGAAAAAATTCTGAGTAAAAATTTCCTATTGGAAACAAATTTAGAACATAAATTTCTTATAGGAAAATATTTTTTTAGGAGACAACTTTTTTAATAAAAAAGTAAACTAAAACATAATATTTTGTCCCAAAAATTTTTTTTTCCTATAAGAAAGTTGTGTTACAAATATTTTTTCGTAATTTTGTGTTTCCCTATAAGAATTTTTTTTGGATTTCAACAATTATAGCATTTTTGTAAGCTAAAGGCATATATGTAGATAAAGTCCATTTTGGGACAAAATTTTCTAATTGAAACAAAATTTGTGTCAAAATTTCCTATTGGAAAAAGATTTCGGGACGTACTTTTTTCGAATTGTCTTATAGGATTATATTTATTTATTTTTTTTTTGTACACACATTTTCCAAAATTTGTCATGGCACAGAATTTAGATTTTGGGACAAACTTTTCTTATAGGAAAAACATTTTTTTGTGAAAATTTCCTATTGGAAAAAAATTTCGAGACACAATTTTTTTAAAGATTTATTTTTTCTTATTGGAAACAAATATTGGGACACCGTTTTCTTATAGGAAACAATTTTTTTCTTGTAGGATATAACTTGTCCAACTTTGCTTACATTTTGGGACAACATTTTCTTATAAGAAAAAAATTGTTTAAAAATTTCCTATTGAAAAATATTTCGGGACACAATATTTTCTTATAGGAAACAATTTTTGTGCAAACATTTCCTTATGGGAACTTTTTTCTTATAGGAATGATTTTTTCAACCTTTAATTATATTTTGGGACATTTTTTTCTTATAAGAAAATATTCTGAGTAAAAATTTCCTATTGGAAAAAATCGGGAGACAAATTTCTTATAAGAAAATATTTTTTAGGAAATATTTTTTCAACCTTTACAAATTTGAGGGCAACATTTTCTTATTGGAAAACAATTTTGTGCAAAAATGTCTTATTGGAAAAAATTTCGGGACACAATTATCTTAGAGGAAAATATTTTTTTAGAAAATAATTTTGGGACACAAATTTCTTTTAGGATTTTTTTGGGACATCGTTTTCTTTTGGGAAACAGTTTTCTTATAGCCAGTTTTTTTGGGACACACATTTTTCCAATATTTTTCGGAGTACCAAATTTTCCTTATTGGGACAAAATTTTCTTATAGGAAAAAATATTGGAACATAGACAACAAATTTCTTATAAGAAAATATTTTTTAGGAAATAATTTTTCAACCTTTACAAATTTGGGGACAAATTTTTCTTATTGGAAAACAATTTTGTGCAAAAATGTCTTATTGGAAAAAATTTCGGAACACAATTTTCTTAGAGGAAAATATTTTTATAGAAAATAATTTTGGGACACAAATTTCTTATAGGATTTTTTTGGGACATCATTTTATTTTGGGAAACAGTTTTCTTATAGCCATTTTTTTGGGACACACATTTTTCCAATATTTTTCGGAGTACCAAATTTTCCTTATTGGGACAAAATTTTCTTATAGGAAAAAATATTGGAACATAGGAAATAATTTTTTTGGGACAATATTTCTTAGTTGGGAACATTTTTTGGGATCTAATTTTTTTAGGAAAAAAAATTGGAATTTATTCATGTTAACATTTTTGGGACAAAATGTCCATTGACAATTTTTTGGGACAAATCATTTTTTTGTATTTTTTTTTTAGAATTTGAATGGAAAATTCTTAGCATTGTTGGAGACTAAAGGAATTGGTGACACAAATATCTAAATGAGATTTCTGAACAACAACAACAAAATATTGTCCCAAAATCAGATTTCCTTTAGAAAATATTTTTCACAAAAAACAAAACAAAAGATTTTTCTTAGAAAAAATGTCTAAAATTTTTTTAAGAGAATTTTTTTTTGTGAAAGATATTTTGAAAGGGTTTTTGGGTGACCAGAAATCTCATTTAGATGTTTTGTGCCACAAATTTTCTTTTAGCCCCCAAAAAAAATTCTAAGAATTTTCCATTCAAATTGGAAAGACTTGTCAAAGATTTGAATGATCCATGACGACGACGACGACCAGGACGACGACAATGGAGAATAATGCAAAGCGACAGACATGACTTTGACAGTTAAGCAAACATGGATCAATTGCCAAATGTTGCAAATCGAACAACAACAACATGACTGTGGAAGAACCACACACATGGTAGCACACATGCACATACTCGCACACACACTCACTCATACACTGTGGATGTCGTTGATTGAAAAAAGGGGGCCAAAATCAATACTAGGCTCATCTAGGCCACATGCGAACGGCCTGGCAAGTCACACACACAAACACATACACACTCAAAGATATAAAATAATGTGTGGTTTTTGGATGAGCCTGGCACATGTACCACCATTTAATGTGAAGGCCTGCCTGGGTGAACTGTTTGGACATTTCGAAGCAAAAAAAAAAAAAACGATGGAAAGAAAAACAGCAAAGCCTCCGCGGAAAGTTCATGTTCTTCGACTGGCCGTTGCTGATTTAGTCATTGTTGAGATGTTTATCTATTTTGGTGGCGGTTGTTGTTGTTGGATTTGAATTTGAATCCAGCCAAAAAGTCCTCATTGTGGCTGTTGCCAGCTTTACTACTGCTGCTGCTTCTGCTGTTCGGCTCTTAACTGGGCTCATTTATTGTTGGCTCTTTTGTTTTAGCAGAGTAGTAGTAGTTGTTGTTGCTGTTGTTCTTATTGTTGTTGCCTTCATATGAATGTTCATTGAAATCCCAGAAAAAGAAAAAAACAATTGAATCTGGGATTTGTTTGTTAGAAGGGGTGTAGGGAGGGGAAAAAATGGAAAATTTTGCGTTTATGGAAAATTTTAATGTCGTTGTTGTCTCCTGAATTTTGTTGTCGTTGTTGTTGTTGGTTATTTTTTTTGACAATATGTCCGCATGGCTGTTGCATGTCTTCGAATTCGAAACATAACATACCGTTAGCTATCATGATGCAGGATGAGGATGATGAGGCTGGCTTCTCAGCTGCCTCATTCGCTATGGCTGCTCATTTGACAAGAGGATAGTTTCCATTCGTCGTTTAGAGGTGGCCATAATTTCCTTAGATTTTTTTTTTTTTTGACCAGCGATTGATGAGAGGCCTCAAATGCTAAATTGACAATTTTCATTGTTCTGGCTATGAACTTTGTTTGCAGAATATATTTTTTTTTTATTTGTTTTCCAAACCAATTGTCTTCTTAAAGATTTATTTCAATGCTTTTATTGACAGTTTACCATTTCAAATACAAATTAAGTAGCCAGAAGAATATTTTCAGCTACGAAAAGTTCATTGATCGCCACCATAGCAAGGTTAATGAACTTTCGGTATTTTTCCGTAGATTTTTTTTTGAGGCTGGTAGAAAAAAAACTCATCTCATTTCTAGCATGACAAATCTTCTTCCTCATCTTCTTCTTCTTCTTTTTGGATTGCATGACAGCCATTCTAACTCTAACTGAAAATGTGATTTTGTCATTATGACAAAAATAAATGCAGCATAAATTTTTGCAAAACCAAAAAATAAAAAAAAAAATCGGATTTAATTTCTATGTTCATTATTTTGTGTAGCCAAACATGCAATTTATACATCAACAAGGTCGTTAAAAACACCTATTTGTATGGATTTTTGTCTATGTGTGGGTAGGTGGATTGTTTGTAATTAAATAAAAAAAACATTTTTTAAGACGCGGAAAGCCAAAAGAAACCAAATTTCGTGCAAATCGAAGGATATATAGGGACTTTGGAAAATATATAGGGAGCTATATCTAAATCTGAACCGATTTTCACGAAATTTAACACACTTCATTCTAGACCTAATTTATTACGCTATGCCAAATTTCGTGGAAATCGAATGATATATAGGGACTTTGGTGCACCATTAACCTTAAATCGGATGAAAATATATATGGGAGCTATATCTAAATCTGAACCGATTTTCACGAAACTTAGCACACATTACTATAGACTTAATTCCGTACACTGTGCAAAATTTCGTGCAAATCGAAAGTTTTATTGGGACCTTGGTGCACCATTTACCTAAAATCGGACGAAAATATATATGGGAGCTATATCTAAATCTGAACCGATTATTTCCAATTTCAATAGGGATCGTCCTTGGGCCAAATAAATTAGGTGTGCCAAATTTTATCCCTTCACCACACTGTGGTACAGGGTATTATGTCTTTATGCGTATGTTTGTAACAGGCAAAAGGAAACGAGATAGACACATGGTTCCTTTTGAGAATTTGCATAGAATCACTTTCTAAGTCGATTTATGCATGTCCGTCCGTCCGTCCGTCTGTCCATGTTAAATTGTAAAAAAGTACAGGTCGCATTTATGATCCGAATTGGATGAAATTTGGCACAGGTCACTTATTTGGCCCAAGGACGAACTCTATTGAAGTTGGGGAAAATCGGTTCAGATTTAGATATAGCTCCCATGCATAGTTCCGTCCGATTTAAGGTAAATTGGACAGCTATGTCCCTATATATCTTTCGATTTGTATGAAATTTGGTATAGAGTACTTAATTAGGTCCGGAATGATGTGAGCTGACTTTCGTAAAAATCGGTTCAGATTTAGATATAGCTCCCATATATATTTTCAACCGATTTAATGTAAATATGGCACCAAAGTCCCTATATGTCTTTTGATTTGCACGAAATTTTGCATAAGGCACTGAATTGAGTCTTAAATGAGGTGTGTCAAGTTTCAAAAAAAGCAGTTCAGATTATGATATAGCTCTCATATATATTTTCGTCCGATTTTATGTAAATGATGCACCAAAGTCCCTATATGTATTTCGATTTGCACGGAATTTGGTATAACGTACTGAATTGACCCTAGAGTGATGCCTGCCAAGTTTCGCGAAAATCGGTACAAATTTAGATATAACTCCCATATATATTTTCGTCCGATTTAAGGTAAATCGGACACCAATGTCCCTCTATATCTCTCGATTTGCACTAAACTTGGCATAGCGTACTGAATTAGGTCTAGAATTATGTCTGCCAAGTTTCGTGAAAATTGGGTAAGATTTAGATATAGCTCCCATATATAGTTTCGTCCGATTTCATGTAAATGGTGCACCAAACTCCCTATATATCTTTCGATTTGCACGAAATTTAGCATAACGTACTTATTTAAGCCTAGAATGATGTGTACTAAGTTTCGTGAAAATCGGTTCAGATTTAGATATAGCTCCCATATAGATTTTTGTCCGATTTTATGTAAATGTTTTTTCACGAAATTTGGCACAGCTTACTGAATTAAGTCTGGAATATTCCCATATATATTTTTTAGCTATATAGTACACCAAAGCGCCTATAAATTTTCCGATTGGCACGAAATTTGGCAAAACGTTCTGAATTAAGTCTAGAATGATGTGTATTAAGTTTTGGAAAAATTTAAAGATGATTTGTCTGTTCTATCTACAGGATATTGTATATATTAGCGCCTCTTGTATGTACCCATAGTGGTGAAGGGTATCATATAGTCGGCACCGTCCGACTTTTGAACTTTCCTTACTGGTTTAAATTTTTTTTTTCTTTTTTTTTAATTTTCATTAAAAATAAAATGTAAGAGGTGCCCAGTTTGCCCATACCTTCCCACTGGGAAAATTGTTTTCTTATTGGAATTTCTAATTCAGCAAGATAATCAGCAATCATAGCCAATCAAACGACAATAGAATGATGATGTTGACAACACATCCTCTTTCTATTCCCTTCTTCGCCCCATCTTTCTTCTGTTAACAGTAATTTTGACATTTTAAAGCAATACCTGCCAGACCACCTGGATGGATTGTGGAGGGACCCTTTTGGGTATTGTCTTTTAAACGAACAAAAAACATTTATCAGACTTATGAATTTGTTATGACTTGATGTCCCAAAACAGCAACAACAACATCGACAGTAACATAGCTGTGAACATGTTACATGCAACATAACCATGTTGCTGGCACATCATAAACCATGGTCGGATGAGTGAGTGATTCCTCCGGACGGCTAACACATTCTCGAAATGTGTTAACAAAATGCCTTCCTGGTGACGAAGGTTTTCTTTTTGTAATTCTGTCACGCCGGACCTGCTGAAAAATGATGACATCATTAGGCCTAGTCAAGGCAGGGCGGAATGAGGCTTAACTGGAGGCATTGTGTCATTTAAGCTGCATTGGCTGGCGTATCGTAAATTTATTAGAACGCATTAAAAAAATCGCAGATAACGTAACACTCTCACGCGGAGAGGTTGTTACTCAGGGCCCCGAGGGAATAGTTTTATGCAACAGCAACAACATCAAGAAATTGCAACAATTACAGCTACAATGCATGCGTAACTATCTGCCAGTGGTGGTGATGGTGATGCTTATGGCGATTATGTTGATGATGAGTTCCATCCAGCCATGGATGGCGCGGTTGGGCAGGCATGCTGCGCTGCTGATGACACTAAGGATACCCTGATGACAATAACTGCAGAACGAACGCCCATTTGTTAGGCCTTGTGGCCACACACATTCAGCACGACACCTTAGCTGCAAGAGATTGATGGTTTCGGAATACCACTATTTAGCCCTGGGCCACACTCCAACCCAGTGATTAAACGCCTTGAGATTGTTTTTTTTTTGAAAGAAAGTATTTAGTTTCAACATTAATTTTAATTAGCCATCACCTCTCATGGTGTTGGACAACAAGAACCAACCAACATTACAACGGTATTCACTTTACCACAGAACTCACTTCTAAACTGTTCAATTTCCGTTTGATTTATTTGCAAGGCAACACGATTGTCCGTTGTTGTCCAGCATCAAGTTTTATCACGCTTGATTATTTAATTGGCTAATCTGCATGCAGATCTGTATGCAGGCTCAGCCATTATGACCAACACCAAATGATTGTTGTTTGGCATTTCAACGAGGGTATTGAATTCCCCCAACCAAGTGGTTCCATATCCATGTTATTGGGCCACCCCTTGCTTTCCTGGGTAATAACCAAAGGAAATTATGTTACACAGCTCAACTTCACTTCCGAATCATTTCTGGCATTCTGAGAGAATTAATTCTCTTCATTGGAAAATTCTCAGGTTTAGATTTCAGGAAATGGCATTTAAATTTTATTGACAGTTAATTAAAGCTTAAGATTACTTGACCTAAAAATAGGATTTTTTAGGAAATGAATTTAATATTTTTTCTTATTGGAAGATTATATAAATTCATTAATCTTTTTCTCAGACCAATTTGAATTTTTTTCTTATTGGCAATTTTTTTAAGGGAAAAAATTGTTATTATTTAAAAATAAATTAATAAAAATTTAAAAAACGTTATATAAAAAATATTTGGATTATTTTTCTTATTGGAGAAAAAATTGGCGACAATTTTTCTTATTGGAAATAAAACATAACAATTTAAAAATATCCTTTTCTCGGCTAAAATTAAAAATTTTTGGATTAGTTTTCTTATTGGAAAAAAATTTGCGACAATTTTTCTTATTAGAATAAAAATAAAAAATGCTTTTAAATTATTATAAAAACTTATTGTGGAAAAAAATAAAAAAATATTTGGAAACTTCTTATAGGAAAAAATTATTTTTCTTATTGGAATTCAATTACAATCTAAAAATATTCCTTTCTCGTGGAAATCATTACAACATTTTAGATTATTTTTCTTATTGGAAAATGGTTTGGTAAAAAATTCTTATTGGAATAAAAAATAAAATGTTATAAAATGCTTTTCTCAGGTAAATAATTAAAAGCAATTATTTGGATTATTTTTCTTATTGGAATTTGTTGGCTCAAAATCTTCTTATTGGAAAAAATAATAAAAAAGAAGAAAATGTCCCAAAAATTTACTTTAAGAAAATTTTGTCGCAAAAAATATTCATATAAGAAAATTTTGTCTCAAAAATTTTACTATAAGAAACATTTGTCCCAAAAAAAATTCTATAATAAAATATTATCCCAAAAAATATTTCTATAGGAAAATTTGTCCCAAAAAATATTTCTATATGTTGTCCCTTAAGTATTTCTATATGAAAATTTTGTCCCAGAAAATATTTCCATAAGAAAATGTTGTCTTAAAAAACATTTCTATAGGCAGATTGTGTCTCAAAAATAAAATGTATACGATAATAGTGTCCCAAAATATTCCTATATGAAAATGTGGTTCCAAAAAATGTACTATAATAAAATATTGTCCCAAAATTATTTTGTATGAAAAATTGTGTCCCAAAAAATATTTTTATAAAAAAAATTGTTCTGTAAGAAACTTTTGTCCAAAAACAAAAAAAAAACTTTAATAAAAATATTGTCCCAACAAAATTTTATTAGAAGAAAATTTTTTCATAAAAAAAATATTATAAGGAAAATGTTGGGACACATTTTTTCTGAACTCAATTTCTTGTAAAAAATTTTATTCCAAAAATGTTTACTGTATGAAAGTTTTGTCGAAAAAATATTTAAAAAAAATGTTGTCCCAAAAAATATTTCTATAAGAAAATTTTGCCCCAAAATGTTTTTCTATAACAAAAGTTTGTTTCCACAAATTTCTCTACTAGAAAATTCTGACAAAAAATATACTTCTTTCTGTAATAAAATTTTGTCCCAAAAAATATTTTTATATGAAAATCTTGTCCCAAAAATTTTACTATTAGAATATGTTGTCCCAAAAAATTTTAATATAATAAAATTTTGTCCCAAAATTTTTTTATAATAAAACTTTGTCCCTAAAAAATATTTTTAGAAGAAAATCCTGTCCCAAAAATGTTTCTATTAGAAAATTTTATTTTTTTTAATTATTCAAATTCAACATTATTTTGATTTTTTCAGTTGAACCATTCCATTTCTCCACATCTGTCAAATAAAATAAATTTCACTTACAGCTTAACTTCAAGAATATTCAATTTCATCCGCTCAGAACTGCCATGTAACTTGGCGATTTTGTTCAGCTCTTGGCGATTATTTTCTATGCCGTTATTTTGATTTTGAATAATTGACCATTTGAATTTGTCATTTCTGTCATTTTCCTCCTCTTCTTCTCGCATCTTGATGGCCAACAACACTTGTCAAAAATCTGCTGATTGAATTCTAAGTGGACAAGTTGACCGGTTTCAATTTCCAATTTTTAGCCGTCCAACAAGTCATTGGCATGGAAAAGTTAATTAGAATGAGCTTTAAGTTCGATGCCAACCACAAGAGGCACATAAAACATGTTGTAGATTGATATTTTTGTAATGAGTGGTCGGATCGTATAATGCTCATGGCAAATGGCGGATATGATTGGTTGGTGGAAGTGAGATTAACCCAAATTGTGTTCTTGAATATGAAGCTGATGAAAGAGAAAGTTGGAGATAAGAGAAGAAATTTTGAAGAAAAAATTTGATATCCTGAAAAGAAAATGGAAAAAAGTTTCGAATTGGTCCCAAATGTTGAACCCAAATGTTATAGATTTGGTTTAAGAAAACCTGGATCCTGCTATAGGTCACCCAGTAGAACCGGAAGCTAATTATTATAAAGATATTTCTGTTTCTCTCTCTGACACCCTCTAGCTCCATATCTCTCTTATACCCTGCCAATTGCCTCATTATCTTATTAACCTCCAAAAAGTCTCAAGACCCAAATTTACATAATCGTTTAATTATCTCCTGAATGCCATCAACTTCCAGCATGATTGGACCAATCATGAAATATTCGACATTCTGTGTTAATCTTTAAACTTGTGATCTGCCACCAAACAGCAACCGAAAAGAACTGTAATCACCTAGACAGGCAGCTCATCCGGACGGCCAGCCAGCCAGCCAAATGTGAAAAACTAATGTTTGTCCATTGACCTCTTAGCCATGATCAATAAATAAGCGCCATGTTCGGCATAAATTCTTAAAAGTGGTCAGTCGAAAAGTGACCAAGCCTGTCATTGGGAGCCAACTAACGTGCCAGCATAAAGTTCTGATGGCGCTTAACATTTAATATTGTGTAGTGAGGAACCATCATCGATAAAAGATGCCAGCCATGTGACTAACGATCGGTAATTGAAGGATGATTATCAGCGAACATTAGGCTACGAAAATCAAACAACCACAACAACAAAACCAACACATCCCATAAATGCCAATAACGACTTAATAAATATTTTCTTTCCGAAAATATTTATTAAGCCGATAAGAAGGTTCTAAGAGGGCAGGAGCAAAAAAAAAAAAAAACATTGTGAGAAGGAGGATGTAGGCAACCTAAAAAATATTATTCAATAAGGCTCCTCTACTGAAAAACTCAATTAAGCAGGGGTTTTCTATTGAAATACTGAATTCAGCAAGGGGTTTCTACTGAAAAAATCAATTCAGCAATGTATTTCTTCGGAAAAACTCAATTCAGCAACTCAATTCTATTGAAAAACTCAATTCATCAAGGCTTTTCTACTGATAACCCTAATTCAGTAAGGAAAAACTTAATTCAGCAAAGATTTTCTACTGAAAAACTCAATTCAGCAAGGTTTTTCTATTGAATAACTCAATTCAGCAACGTTATTTTACTAAAAACATTTATTCAGCAGGGGTTCTTTACTGAAAAACTCAATTCAGCAAGGGTTTTCTACAGAAGAACTCAATTCAGCAAGGTTTTTCTACTGAAAAACTCAATTCAGCAAGGTTTTTCCACTGAAAACCTCAATTCACCAAGGTTTTTTTACTAAAAACCTCTATTCAGCAAGTGATTTTTAGTAAAGACCTCTTTCTAGCAAGGTTTTTCTTCGGAAAATCTCACTCCAGCAAGGTTTTTCTACTGAAGAACTCAATTCAGCAAGGTTTTTCTAGCGAAAAACTCAATTCAGCAAGGTTTTTCTACTGAAAAACTCAATTCAGCAACGTTTTTTTACTAAGAACCTCTATTCAGCAAGTGATTTTTAGTGAAGACCTCTATTTAGCAAGGTTTTTCTTCGAAAAATCTCACTCTAGCAAGGTTTTTCTACTGAAGAACTAAATTCAGCAAGGGTTTTCACTAAAAACCTCAATTCAGTAAGGATTTTTTACTGAAAAACTCAATTCAGCTAGGTTTTTCTATTGAAGAACTCAATTTACCAAGGTTTTTATATTGAAAATCAAAATTCAGCAAGGAATTTCTATTGAAAAACTCAATCTAGCAAGGTTTTCCTATTGAAAATCTCAATTCAGCAAAGTTTTTATAGAGAAAAACATACTTTAGCAAGGTTTTTCAACAGAAAAATTAAATTCATCAACGTTTTTTGTACGAACATTTTAATTCAGCAAGATTTTTGTACCGATAACATCAATTCAGCAAATTTTTCTTATATAAAACCCTCATTCAGCAAGGTTTTTATAGAGAGAAACACACTTTAGCAAGGTTTGTCAACAGAAAAATTGAATTCAGCAAAGTTTTTTGTACAAAAATTTTAATTCAGTAAGGTTTTTTGTGCGGAAAATTTAATTCAGCAAGTTGTTTGTAGTTATAAAATCAATTCAGCAAAGTTTTCTAATATAGAACCCTTATTCAGCAAGGTTTTTATAGAGAAAAACACACTTTAGCAAGGTTTTTCAACAGAAAAATCGAATTCAGCAAAGTTTTTTGGTCGAAAAATTTAATTCAGTAAGGTTTTTTGTACGAAAAATTTAATTCAGCAAAGTTTTCTAATATAGAACCCTTATTCAGCAAGGTTATTATAGAGAAAAACACATTTTAACAAGGTGTTTCAATAGAAAAATTGAATTCAGCAATGTTTTTTTGTACGAAAAATTAATTCTGCAAGGTTTTTGATGCGAAAAAAAAAACAATTCAGCAAAGTTTTTCAATACAAAATACCAATTCAGCAAGGTTTTTCTATAAAAAATACAGAAAATTTTAATTCAAAATTTGATCATGAAAAATGCAATTCAGCAAGGTTTTTAGTGCGAACAAATCAATTCAGCAAAGTTTTCCAATATAAAACACAAATTCAGCAAGGTTTTTTCTATAAAAAATACAGAAAATTTTAATGCAGCAACGATTTTTATCATGAAAAATGCAATTCAGCAATGTTTTAAGTGCGAACAAATCAATTCAGCATGGTTTTTTTATGAAAAATGTAATTCAGCAAGGTTTTTGGTACGAAAAAAATCAATTCAGCAAAGTTTTTTCCTCATATAAATGAAATTCAGCTACGTTTTTTGAAAGGTGAATGATTCATGATGATTTTCGTGATGAAACATTTCCAGATATTTCGAACTTTGCCCGTCTAGAGAATTGCCCCCCACCGATCTCTCGATCTTTCAAAATGCAATAAATCGGAATTCCAGAATGGTAAATCAAATTTAATAGCTCATAAATTGCTTAACAACACAAAAAATAAACTTTTATTTTTCAAATTGCGTTTCCCTAACACCTGTTCTAGACGAAACGTCAGACAGCTGACCGGCGGAACATAGCGAAATCAAGAAGAAGAAGAAGAAAAAAAGAAACTGAAAACCATAAAAACTAGAGTAAACAATCAATTAAGGCAAAAGTTCACAATTTTTGGAGCAAAAAATAGAACAAGAATAAGCACACACACATATACACAAGCAATGAAATGACGTTCGTCTTCTTCTTTAATTGTTGTTGTTATTATTTGCTTGTTGTTGTTGCTGGGAAAGTGTTTCATAGTTAAAGGTATTAAAAATAATTGTTTTATTTATTTTTGTTTCTTTTTTTTTTTGCAGATGCTGAGCTACGAAATATAGACCACAAAATTCACTTCTACCACCACCTGTCACTCTACACTCTCGGCAGCCTCTGCCTCTCTCACCATCACACTCTCCATCTGTCTCTCTCTTCATAGTTAGTTGACTTTGTGGGTTCTGATTACTTTCTAGTATTTAATTGAAATGTTTGTTTTCTTGTTGTTGTTGCCCTTTTAAGGTGCTTGTTAAGGTTTGTTTATTGTATATGGCCATTATTATTGTTGTAGTCGTTGTTGTTGCTGTTCGCTCGTTTTTTTCTATTTCATCGTTTTTCTAGCGAAACCGACATTTACACCTCTATGCCAGTCCGGCAGACCATAAAGCCTGAATTATTTATTTATTTAAGTTTTCATTCATTCGATTAAGAAAAACTGAAGACTGTTTAAATGAAAGTTACCTTGACGATTGACCCATATAACAAGAAGAAGGAGAAGAAGGAGGAGGAGAAAAAGAGGGGGAGAAGGCAAAAGAACAAACAGTGTGTGAGTTAGACATATGGAAATTGTATATAGGTACATCGAAAATGTTGTTTGGTGAACTGATATTTTCTTCAGCAGTTTTTCCTTAAAACTTTGAATTGAGGTTTTCCATGGCAGAAATTGTCAGAATTGTGATTTTCTTATGGAAAGTCTTTGCAGAATTAGGATCTGTTATAAACAAATTTTGCTGAATTGGTATGTTCACTTAAAAAACCTAGCTGAATTGAGTTTTTACGGGAAAACAGCTAGCTGAATTATGTTTTTCTATCAAAAATGTTGCTGAATTATGTTTTTGTGTGAGAAAACACTTTCTGAATGAATATTTTCTACAACAAATCTTGCTGAATTGTGTTTTTATATGAGAAACCCCTTGCTGAATTAAATTTTTTCTATAAAAAATCTTGCTTAATTCGCTTTTTAAGTGAGAAACCCCTTGAGTTTTATGAAAGAAAACCTTTGCTGAATTCATTTCTTCTAAGAAAAGCTTTGCTGAATTGATTTTTTTCTACGAAAAACCTTGCTGAATTGTGTTTCTATGTGCGAAAACCCTTCCTGAATAAACTTTTTCTAACAAAAATCTAAATAAATTGATGTTTTTGCTAAAATATCTTTGCTGAATTGAAATTTTCTATGAAAAACCTTGCTGAATTGTGTTTTTATGTGAGAAACGCCTTGCTGAATGATCTTTTTCTATAGAAAGTCTTACTAAATTGATGTTTTCGCCAAAAAAATCTTTGCTGAATTGAGTTTTTTGAAAGAAAACCTTGCTGAATTGTGTTTTTATGTCAAAAGTCCTTTGCTGAATTGAATTTTTCTATGAAAACCTTTGCTGAATTGTGTTTTTATGTGAGAATCCCCTTGCTGAATGAACTTTTTCTATAGAAAATCTTACTAAAATGATGTTCAGTTTCAGTTTCTCTATGGAAAAACCTTGCTGAATTTGGTTTTTATGTAAGAACACCCTTGCTGAATTCTTCCAATAAAAGCCTTGCTGAATTGATTTTTTCTACGAAAAACCTTGCTGAATTGTGTTTTTATGTCAA
>NW_026879803.1:0-28637 GCF_032173495.1 Musca vetustissima | reverse complement strand
CAACGTACTAAATTAAGTCTAGAATGTTATGTGCAAGGTTTGGTGCAAATCGGTTCAGATTTAGATATAGCTCCCATATATAGCTTCGCCCGATTTTAGGTAAATAGTCCACTAAAATTCCTGGAAATCTTTTGATGTGCACGAAATTTGGTACACAGTTATGAATAAGATCGGGAATTATGTCTGCCAAGTTTCGTGAAAATCGGTTCAGATTTAGATATAGCTCCCATGTGTATTTTCATCCGATTTAAGGTAATTGGTGCACCAAAGACCCTATATATCTTTAGATTTGCACGATTTTTGGTATAGGGTACTGAATTAAGTCTAGAATGATGTTGATAAACTTCGTGAAGAGATCCATAGCTAGGCCGATTGACACAAAGTACTGATGTTATATAAATTAGTCTCTGGCAAGTTTCCCTGAAAGCGGTTCAGATATAGATTTATAACAATGTAAAATATACCCAAAGTCGTGAAGGGTATCATATAGTCGGCCCAGGCTTGCCCAAAAAGGCTTGCCACTCGAAGAAATGCATCAACTTGCATGAAAACATGTTGTAACATTACTGTTTTTTAATGGTGGCAAGGCAGCGATTAGTGTTCATGTGATATGATACGTTTTCCTTCTTTGCATGTTCGAGAGGTATTGGGAATAATACCTATTGACTTATCTCCTTTAAACATGCGTGTTAAAATGTTCGCCTATAAAATACTGCCTACCTGCCTGTTGAACTGTATGTAACTTTGTATTACAATCAATTGCAACCATGTTTTTTGGTTGCGAAGATAAGTTTTTTTTTGTGTGATACTTGCGGTTGACCTATTATTTAAAATTTTCCGGTTTTACCATAGTTTATTATCGTGGAATGCAAAACCCCTCAAAACATGGAATTTCAGGATTATGGCATACATTCCATTAACAGTTTTGAAGTGAGGTCAGTACAAACATATTTCGAACATAAACCACAAAACATGTATTAAACTAAATCGTTCGTCTAAGTACAAACGGTGTAGGTTAATATATGTATTGTGGTTTATGTTCGAAGTGCCACCAACAAGGGTCATTCATTAACACTATGTCGCCAAAGAAAGTGGATAAACCTCTTATCGCAGTAATAAGGTTTTTAATTAAGACGATGTCTAGTTTTGTGTGAGATTGTTGTAAATGTTACGACTTTGTCAAGTTTGAATTTGACCAATAATTCACAGAACAAAACTGCAGGTAGGGAATGGTGTAAAACACTGATCGTATTTCAATAGTTTTTCGTTTGCTTTTCTGTTTTTATTCAGATTGGGTGCAAATGGCACTATACCTAAGAGAGAAATTAACAAATTTAAATTCCAAAAATAAATATGATATAGAGACTAAAAATAGAAAACATGTGTATCGGCATTTTGAAAGTTAACGCGGGGAGGTAACGTAAAAGGGGAGGACAAAATTTCCCATTGCCAAGACTTTTGAAAACAGACAAATTAGGAATTCTCGAAATCCTTGCCTTTTAGGTATATTTTTGTCTAATACGTTAAACCTCAGCCGACTCTCTGAAGGAGTCTTTTTGGTCCCCGGTTCCAAAATGACTGAAAACTCATTTAAACCGGGGGTATAGCTGGTAAGGATATCATACAAAAATTTTTACTATAAGTCTCAGAATAGACCAAAACTCAAAAATCAGTCTAAAATTTTAAAAATATGAAATTTTGAACAGAAGAAATCGATATATATATATATAACATATATACCGAATATATAGACATCAATTTAGAAAAATACAAGTAATTTGTTCGAAAACTGTATGAAAGTGACATGAATGTATGCAGGATAATATATAATTAAAATGCCGAAATCCTTGCATTTTACGTATTTGGGGCCTTTCGCCATAAAGTATAACTATAACTTTCAGAATAGATCGGACCTCGAAAATCAGGCGGAACGTCAAAAATCATAATTTTAGAGGGATGGTATAAATGAAAAATATATTCTCCATCAAATTCATTTTTAGTGCATAGTTTCAATTTAAATTGAAAATTTGTTTCGAAATTAATACAGTATAAAACTAACTATATTGGAAACAAATCCTTTGTTGACTTCTCAAAGCATTGGAAATTATATTTTCTGAAAATCCGATTAAAAAGCTATGGATCCGGGCCTGTCACTCGTGAATAAGTGTTTTTATGTGTTTGGAAAAATCAGCTTCCAAAAATAAATGTCAAATTTCGATTATGTCTATAATAGAGGGTAAAAAAAGTTCGGTTATAACACTCGATGATCACAAGCTCACTGTTTCAAGAAAGGACCAAATCGGGAAGCATTAAATAAATAAATAAATTTTATATCACAGCAAATATGAATATATGTATGAGAGTTGTTTTAGAATTTATATTACGCCCGCTCTAGGCTCTCAGGACCTATTATAGAAATCGGAAATATCTTATTATAACTTACAGGGTCGTATTTAAAAGACCAGAAGATCGAGTGTATTATCAGAAGGTGTCTCGAAGACCACGAAGTGTATAGAAGGTCGAACATAGATATTTTAAATCGTTTAGCTGTTATAGATATGAATCACTTAGAACAGATTGCAGCCAATATTCGATGTGTGGATAAAAGCTTTGAATATAGAAAAAACTTCATATTAATTTATTTTGGCTCTTCCTTCCTTAAAAACAGAAATTTTTTTTAACTTTCGTCTGATTTTCAACCACTTTAATACCAGTAAGGAAAGTTCAAAAGTCGGACGGAGCCGACTATATGATACCCTTCACCATTTTGTATACATTCAAGAGATGCTAATAAATACAATATCCTGTAGATGGAACATACATATAATCTTTAGAGGGCCATTGAAATGGAATGGGGTGAAAATAAATGTGTGATCTACATAGATATTTGAACCAATTAAAAACCCATCCACATACCATTCTGAATTCTGTGAAAAATTTTATGTCAATCGTATTCTTTTGGTTACCATTTGTATGAAATAGAGCAGAGTGCTGTCCACAATTTTATCTCGCGTATATGGAACAGACGTATGCTCCTCGGTGCACCATTTACCTAAAACCGGACGAAACTATATATGAGAGCTCTATATAAATCTGAACTGATTTTCATAAAACGTCGTATACATTATTATGGATCTATTTCAACACGTTATTCCAAATTTTGTATTAATCGGACAATATTTGGAAGTTTGGTGCACCATTTACCAAAAAATCGCTAGATACATCAAATCTAAACCGATTTTCATAAAACTTCGTATACATCAATGTGGACCTATTTTAATACCCCTGCAAAATGTCTCAATAGAAATAAATTTTGAAAGTTTGGTGCATAATTTACCTAAAATCGAACGAATCTATATAGAAGCCATATCTAAATCTGAACCGATCTTCACGAAACTTAGCACGCATCACCTCTGCCGCAATTTAGTACGCCGTGTAAAATTTCGTGCAAATCGAAAGGTATATAGATACTTTGGTACACCAATTACATAAAATCGGACAAAACTATATATGGGAGCTATATCTAAATCTGAACCGATTTTCACGAAACTTAGCACACATCATTCTACACTCGATTTAGTACCCTATGCCAAATTTCGTGCAAATCGAAAGATATATGGGGACTTTGATTCACCATTTCTATAAAATCTGAACCGATTTTTATGAATCTTAACACACATCATTCTGCACTTAATTCAGTACGCTATGTAAAATTTCGTGCAGATCGAAAGATATATACACAACATCGAAAGATATACACACATCATTCTAGACCTAATTTGGTACGCTATGCCAAATTTCGTGCAAATCGAAGGATATATAGGGACTTTGGTACACCATTTACATTAAATCGGACGAAAATATATATGGGAGCTATATCTAAATCCGAACCGATTTTCACGAAACTTAACACACATCATTTTGCACTTAATTCAGTACGCTATGCCCAATTTCGTGCAAATCGAAAGACATATGGAGATATTGGTGCGCAATAAACATAAAATCGGACGAAACTATATATAGGAGCTATATCTAAATCTGAACCGATTTTCACGAAACTTAGCACACATCATTCTGCACTTAATTCAGTACGCTATGCCAAATTTCGTGCAAATCGAAAGATATATAAGTACTTTTGTGCACAATTTGCCTTAAATCGGACGAAAATATATATGGGAGCTGTATCTAAATCTGAACCGATTTTCATGAAATTTAGCACACATCTTTCTAGACTTAATTTAGTACGCTATGCCAAATTTCGTGCAATTCGAAAGATATATAGGTACTTTGGTGCACCATTTTCCTTAAATCGGACAAAAATATATATGGGAGCTATATCTAAATCTGAACCGATTTATCCCAATTTCAATAGGGTTCGTCCTTGGGCCAAACAAATAAGCTGTGCCCAATTTCACCCAATTCGGATAATAAATGCGACCTGTACTTTGTTTACAATTTAACATGGACAGACATACGGATGGACGGACATGCATAAATCGACTTAAAAAGTGATTCTATGCATATTCTCAAAAGGAGCCATGTGTCTATTTCGTTTCCTTTTGCATGTTACAAACATATGCACAAAGACATATTACCCTGTACCACAGTGTGGTGGAGGGTATAATTATGATGATTTATTTTTATCATTTTTCTAAGACGTTAGATGTAAACTTTTTGGAAATGGTTAACATGTGTCTATTTTAGTCGGACGGGGCCGACCATACGATACCCTACACAACTACCACGGAAATCGAACCTTCTGTTGATGTTTATTCCGAGCCTGGGTAATATTTCCTGATCTCCTCTTGCCCGATCTCCTCTTGCCCGATTAGAGGTAAACATCACCTCTTCCTTACACTGACATATTTTCCGAATATTACGAGTATTCAGTACAGCTATTGTCCAGATTCCTTTCACCGTGGGCTGTGTTGTGATGTTCGGCTTTCATTTGTGGTCTATAGATCGACTCGAAAATAACACAAAAAATTAAGTTTTCGGTCCACTTCATTCCAAAATTATTATCTGATCTGCGGATGTTTATTCCGAGCCTGGGCAATATTTCGTGATATTTGCACCCTCTTGCCCGATTAGAGGTAAACAGCACCTTTTCCTTACACTGACATATTTTCCGAATATTACGAGTATTCAGTACAGCTATTGTCCAGATTCCTTTCACCGTGGGTTGTGTTGTGATGTTCGGCTTTCATTTGTGGTCTATAGATCGACCACAAAGTTTTAAGTTTTCGGTCCACTTCATTCCAAAATTATTATCTGATCATCACTGAAAATTATAGGCGTTGTCCGTGACCATAACTGGAACCTCATGGAACATTTCAAAGCGATCAGCGCTATAGTTCCGCTCTCTAGAGTGATAATGGGTTACTAAATAATATACGAATACGGAGATAACTTTTAATATTTATGTGTAACTCCCACATCCGAGCACATACAACAATATAATTGGTATTAGTTTAAAGGTCAACCACTCCTCTTGGATATAATATCAACTTCACGGGTCTATATCCTTCACGGATAAATATATACGCTATAGAATACAAATTTTGTCATTTTTCACACAAAAGTCAGGGTCCATTTGACCCGCTAAATATTGACCGATCTTTATCAAAACAGGCATGCTTATTATTTGGCCCGATCCCCTTCTCCATGCAAAATTTAACGATGTTCGGGCCATTTCATAGTATTTGGTCCATTTCATCCCCTAAATAGTAACCGATCATTCCCAAAAACAGTAGGGGTCTTCATTGGCCAGAACCCATCCTACATGCAAAATTTCGTGAAGATTGGTTCATAACTGTGGCCTGTATCGTGTTTACAAATTATAAAGGACAGACGGACGGACACACATATCTAGATCGACTCAGCTAGTCGAGATATGACGATCGGTATACTTACAGGTGGGTCTAGGCTGCACACAGCTATAATACCCTGACAACATTGTTGTGTAGGGTATAATAAAATGCTATATTTTGCATTTTGACCTTCTGTATGTTCCCAAATACAATCATTGTCATTGTGATGTATTGTCAGGCGAATAATTCGTTATATCGCGAAGTTGTTTAATGTGCAATTTTATATAAAAACCAGTGAGCGGAGCAGTATAGTCGGACGGGGCCGACCATATGATACCCTACACAACTTCCATGAGCTTGGGCAATATTTCGCGATGTTTGCACCCTCATGACCCACCAGAGGTCCACAAATATTACTAATATTCAGTACAGTCCTTCTAATTACTTGTCCAGATTCTCTTCAACGTGGGTAGTTTTGTGATGTTCGGCTTTCAATTGTGGCTGGTAGATCGACCCGAAAAAAAAACAAACAAAAAATACGTTTTCGGTCCACTTCATCCCAACATTATTATCTGATCATCACCGAAAATTATAGGCGTTGTCCTTGACCATACCTGGATATTAGTGAAAGTGATGCGTGCTATATTTCCATATTTCCGCCCTCTAGTGTGGTAATGGGTTACTAAATAATATTTGAGTACGTAAGCACCTGTAAACATTTAAGTGTAACTCCCATATCCGAGTACATACGACAATAAAATTGGTATCAGTTTAAAGGTCAACCACTCCGCTTGAAGATACTATCAACTTTTTGGGTCAAGGTCCTTCAGGGGCAAATATATACGCCATAGAATACAAATTTTGTCATTTTTCACACAAAAGTCAGGGTCCATTTGACCCGCTAAATATTGACCGATCTTTGTCAAAACAGGCATGCTTATTCTTTGGCCCGATCCCCTTCTCTATGCAAAAATTCGCGGTGTTTGGGCCATAATTGCGGCCTCAGGAGCGACCAGAAAAACCGACAAAAATAAAGTTTTTGGTCCATTTCATCCCCTAAATATTAACCGATCCCTTTCAAAAACAATAGGGGTCTTCATTGTCCAGAACCCATCCTACATGCAAAATTTCGTGAAGATTGGTCCATAACTGTGGCCTGTATCGTGTTTACATATTATAATGGACAGACGGACGGACGGACACACATGTCTAGATCGACTCAGCTAGTCGAGATATGACGATCGGTATACTTAAAGGTGGGTCTAGGACCAATATTTCGCGGTGTTACAAACATTTGGGGCTGCACAAAGCTATAATACCCTGACAACATAGTTGTGTAGGGTATAACAAAAATATTAATCCAATTAATTTCTAACAAAAAATATATTAAATAACGTAATAAGAGTAATAATACCGTATTTTCATATTTCTAAATAATTTTTCATATTTATTATATTTCTTGTTATTTTTTGCGCTATTCGACATATGCGATAGTCAGTGTAAAAAGTCGACTATTTTGCTCATTTGTTATATCCCAAATTCGTTAAACTGAGTATTCGTTATATCGGGCGTCGACTGTATGTCTTACTTGTGAATTTTTCCTCACTTACTTTTTTCACTTTTCCACACGACAACAACATCATAGTCATCATGGGTCACTGACCATGCTAAGAAAAAGAAACGAGTGTAGAATAAATAATTGATTGGTAACATTCTTATTCAGAGAATATTTGTGGGGTAGATTCCAATTTATTTAGAACAAGTGAAAAAGCGTTAAGTTCAGCCGGGCCGAACTTTGGATACCTTCCACCATAGATATACTGACGGGTACTTGAAATTAAAATGTAGGGAACATACCAAAAAGTGACCTTTATACAAACTGATTATATAAATCAACCTTATGGCTAATGAGGGTGTGTACACATTGATACATATTGGTTCTAGACCCCCCATATTGGTTCTAGACACCATTTTTCTTTGGACCAAATCCATTTCAGAAAATGTTGATTTTATCCAAACTTTGCCTATCTTATTATTTCTTCAAAAATCAGTTCAAGTTCGAACATGGGGAATATCGCTCCACTCCTTCTGGTACCTCCCACATAGGGGCTAGGCCTAAATGCGGGTTACAGTTCATATATATATAGCATTTCCAGATTAAATGAAACCTTTTACAAATTCAATGAAACCTTTTCCAAATTAAATGAAACCTTTTCCAAATTAAATGAAACCTTTTCCAAATTAAATGAAAACTTTTCCAAATTAAATGAAACCTTTTACAAATAGAATGAAACCTTTTCCAATTGAAATGAAACCTTTTACAAATAGAATGAAACTTTTTTCAAATTAAATGAAACCTTTATTCCTATCTAAGGAAATATAGTATTTGCAGTAATTTTAAACCAATATTAGAAAATAAAATCAAAGAATATTAACAAATATAGTTGTATAGCTAAGTAATTAACATAAATATTCTTTAATTCGGTGTGATTTCATTTAATATCTTTACTACATAAAACTAAATAAATAGTAATGCAAACTGGGGTATTTCTTGACATTTTAATAAATTCCAGATTGACTTTCTACATAGAACTCGATCAGACTTAAAACTTGTGGTGTCAACAACTTAGTTCTATTTCCTCCACAAAGACATAATACCCTGTACCACAGTGTGGTGAAGGGTATAAAAAAAATTCGGATAGTGCTTAGGGCTCGTATAGCCCTTGCAAAAAATCTGTGTAAAAACATGTTTAAATGTCAAGAAATACCACAGTTTGCATTACTATTTATTTAGTTTTATGTAGTAAAGATATTAAATGAAATCATTAAAGAATATTTATGTTAATTACATAGCCATACAACTATATTTGTTAATATTCTTTGATTTAATTTTCAAATATTGGTTTAAAATTACTGCAAATATTATATTTCCTTAGATAAGAATAAAGGTTTCATTTCAATTGGAAAAGGTTTCATTTAATTTGGAAAAGGTTTCATTTAATTTGGAAAAGGTTTCATTTAATTTGGAAAAGGTTTCATTTAATTTGTAAAAGGTTTCATTTAATCTGGAAATGCTATATATATATAAGGTTAATTATCGAACCTTATGTTCTAGTTTTTTACGTATGTTCCGCAGATGAAATGATTACAACAGAGTCTTAGAACCAAATCCAAACACGGAACAAATCATATAACTATTTTTATATAAACAAGTGAAAAAGCGTTAAATTCGGCCGGGCCGAACTTTGGATACCCTCCATCATAGATATACTGACAGGTACTAGAAATGAAAATAAAGGGAACATACCAAAAAGTGGACCTATTCCGACATGTCTAAAACGGATTATGTAAACCATAATACAAATTTCTGAAATTTTTAATTGATAATTCAAATTCGAATATGGGGAATATCGGTCCACTCCTTCTGAAACCTCTACACAGGGGCTAGGTCTAAATTCGGCTATAGCTCATTATCGAACCTTACGTTCTAATTCGCTATCCTCCGCAGGTGAAAAGATTACAATAGAGTCTTAGAACCAAACTCAAAACGCGGAACAAATCAGATAACTATTTTAATATAAACCAGTAAGGAAAATAGTCAAGTCGGACGGGGCCGACTATATGATGCCCTTCACCACTATGGGTATATTAAACAGGACCACTATGGGTATATTAAACAGGGCGAAAATATATATGGAAGCTCTATCCAAATATTAAGCGAATTCAAACAAACTTGTCAGGTTACGTTATACCAATTTCAGAACATTTTGTTCCTATTGGTGCCATGGTGCGTCAATTACTTAAAATCAATCTATAATAAAAGGGCGCTATATCTAAATCTGGACCGATTTTCACGAAACAAGACAGACATCACTCTAGGCTCAATTTAGTACGTTATGTCAAATTTCGTGCAAATCAAAAGATATATAGCGACTTTGGTGCACCATTTACATGAAATCGGACGAAACTATATGTGGGAGCTATATAGAAATCTGGAGCGATTTTCTCGAAACTTGGCAGACATCACTCTAGGCTCAATTCAGTACGTTATGCCAAATTTCGTGCAAATCGAAGGATATATAGCGACTTTGGTGCACCATTTACATGAAACCGGACGAAACTAAATATGGAAACTATATCTAAATCTGGACCGATTTTCATGAAACTAGGCAGACATCATTCTAGGCTCAATTAAGTACGTTATAACAAATTTCGTGCAAATCGAAGGATATATAGGAACTTTGGTGCACCATTTACATGAAATCGGACGAAACTATATATGGGAGCTTTATCTAAATCTGGACCTATTTTCACGAAACTTGGCAGACATCATTCTAGACTCAATTTAGTACATTATGCCAAATTTCGCAATCGCAAGATATATGTGGAGTACCATTTACATGAAATCGAACGAAACTATATATGGGAGCTATATCTAAATCTGGACAAATTTTCACGAAACAAGGCAGACATCACTCTAGGCTCACTAAAGTACGTTATGCCAAATTTCGTGTAAATCGAAAGATATATAGCGACTTTGGTGCACCATTTACATGAAATCGAACGAAACTATATATGGGAGCTATATCAAAATCTGGACCGATTTTCACGAAACTTGGCAGACGTCATTTTAGGCTCAATTCAGTACGTTATGTCAAATTTCGTGCAAATCGAAAGATATATAGGGACTTTGGGGCACAATTTACATGAAATCGGACGAAGCTATACATAGGAGCTATATCTAAATCTGGACCGATTTTCACGAAACTTGGCAGACATCACTCTAGGCTTAATTCAATACGTTTTGCCAAATTTCGTGCAAATCGAAAGATATATAAAGACTTAGGGGCACCATTTACAATGGGAGCTATATCTAAATCTGGACTGATTTTCACAAAACTTGGCAGACATCATCCTAGACCTAAATGATTAGGCTGTACCAAATTTTGTGTAATTCGAAAGATATATAGGGACCGTTCACATCAAATAAGTGACCTATGCCAAATTTCATCCAATTCGGATCATAAATGCGACCTGTACTTTGTTTACAATTTAACATGGACAGACAGACGGACGGACGGACATGCATAAATCGACATAATACTCTGTACCACAGTGTGGTGAAGGGTATAAAAAGGGGGTTATATGTGGACTACCGCAAAAAGGGGCGAATATTAATAATTTTTGGTAGAGAGATTTGTTACCATATACGACTACAAAACACCAAATTGCAGCAAATTTTGTTGAAAAACGCGTTCAAGAACCCCAAAATACCGAAAAGTGGAGGTACCCTTATATGGGGGCTATCCGAAAAAATGGACCTATATTCATAATTTTTTGTGGAGACATTTGGTACCTATTTAGAACTCCAAATACTAAATTACAGCTAATTCGGCGGAAAAATACGACCAAAACCCCCAAAATACTGAAAATTGGGAGGTACCGTTATATGGGGGCTACCAGAAAAAGTGGACCTATATTTGTAATTTTTTGTGGAAACATTAAGAACCCAATGTAGTAAATTTCAGCGAATTCGGTGGAAAAACGCTCTCAAGAACCCCAAAATACCGAAAATTAGGGGTACCCTTATATAAGAGCTATCCGAAACAATGGACCTATGTTTATAATTTTTTGTGGAGAGATTTGGTACCTACTAAGAACTCAGAATACTAAATTACAGCCAATTCGGTGGAAAAGTACGATCAAAACCCCCAAAATAATGAAAATTAGGAGGTACCGTTATATGGGGGGCTACCAGAGGAAGTGGACCTATATTTATAATTTTTGTAGAGACATTTAGTACCAAATAGGAATCCAATGTACCAAATTTCAGTGAATTCGGTTAAAAACGCGCTCTAGAACTCCAAAATACTAAAAATTGGGGGGTACCCTTATATGGGAGCTATGCCTAAACGTGGACCGATTTATCACATCTTCGAACTTGACCTGCCTGCAGACAAAAGACAAATCTATGCAAAATTTCAGCACCCTATCTCAGTTCCTTTAGAAGATAGCGTGATTACAACAGACGGAAGGACGGACAGACGGACCGACATTGCTAATTCGTCTTAGAATTTTATCCTGATCAAGAATATATATATTTATATATTTCGATGAGTTACAAACGGAATGACCAAATTAATATACCCTCCATACTATGGTGGAGGGTGTAAAAAGTGCAAAATTTGATCTAAGTCGAAAATTTGCTGTATATAGATAACATTTAAAAAAAATCTTTTCTTTTGTAACTAATAGTGAAATTCAATGTAGAATATCTTTGTATTTGATGAAATACTCCTAAGATATAGTCTTAGTGAAGAATTTGAAATATTTCTGCAAGTGTTTAATTACAACTCACTAAAGTCTACATAGAATTTGTTGCCAATATTGTAAATATTATACTATACATTCCCAAAAAAACTTTTTAATTAAAATATATAGTTTGTTTTGAGTCTCATAGTGAAATTTGACGTAGAATATTGTATTATTTGACACTATGTACGAAAAAATTAAGTTTCATATTATTTTCATAAAATTTGTTGAAAATAGTACTTGGAAATTTCTATGAAAAAATTACTAATCTTTTTGGAATGTGTGTCCTAACTTGACGTCGATATATTCGGTATATACACATCGATTTCCCGTGTTCAGCGACTTATACTAAAATTTGATGGGGAATATCTTTGTCCTGTATAAAATCCTTCTAAACCGACATCAAGTGGGGAACATTGGTACAACCCTGGAATCACATCGGCTTTAACCCTAAATTGAATTATTATATTTTCAAGATTTTTGACTATAAATATCTGTACATTTCTAAATAAATATTAAATTGAAATATATAGTTTGTTTTGAGAAATTTGACGTATAATATTTAATTTGTTGACAATATGCATGAAAAATGAAAATATTCTTATATTTTTTGTCCTAAATTGACGTTTGTATATTCGATATGTATATTATAAATACAGATTTCTCTTGTTCAGTGGCTTATAATAAAATTTGATGGAGAATATTTTTGTTCTTTATACTATCCTTCTAAAACGACATCTAGTGTGCAACAACACTAAAGTGAGCTTTCATATATTTAACACTAGATTGCCGAAGGCGGTCATTTTGACCGTTTTTCAATTTCAATTACAAAAATAATTGTGTACCACATAAAACTACATTTATTAATCACAGTAGCTGCTTTCCCCCTCTTTCATTCCCCGCATTCACATGTGCTATACCTATATTGCCTAAAATCGGTTATTTTGACCTCTTGAGAAATATTAAATAATCAAACTACTTTTATTATTGTATAAAGTAAATTTCTTATATGACCAGATCAGTACAACAACATCGTAACTTGTTTGCTACTCTAGAAACACAAACGAACACACAAATCGGGAAAAATAAATTTTATATTTCCAGTCGATTTCACTCTTAGAGTGAAAGGGAAATTCGAGAGCACCCCCCTAAAATAAATAATAACAACGTTTTGTATGATTGTAAATAATGTAAAAAATATTAAAAAATAAGTTAAAAAAAATTTCTTTACACAATAAAAATTCTTTCAGAATAAGGTCATTTTGACCGATTTTAGGTAATATAGGTATATACAAAATTCCAGTCTTTCTAGTGTTAAGATTTTGAACATTTTGGCTGATTTTCTAGTTTTGGTCTATTCTGAGACTTATAGTAAAACTTTCGTTCGAACATTTTTGTAGAAAACTCTGACCTGCTATAACCACGTTTTTAATCAGTTTTTAATCATTTCTGGAAAAAGGTATCGAAAAGCCCCTCTATCATAAGTTTTGGAATTTCCCGGTAATTATAAAAATAAACCAGTAAGGAAAGTAGTAAAGTCGGACGGGGCCGACTATATGATAGCCTTCACCACTTTGCGTATATTCAACAGATGAATCATAACAAACGTCGAATTTTTGAAGGACCATTAAAATTAAAATGGATCCATAAACATGCCATTCTGCAACCTACACTAAATTTTTCACTTGGTCAGGGTTGCTTTTTACAATGGGACAAGCAATGTAAAGGAAATATATATATAGCATTTCCAGATTAAATGAAACCTTTTACAAATTAAATGAAATCTTTTCCAAATTAAATGAAACCTTTTCCAAATTAAATGAAACCTTTTCCAATTGAAATGAAACCTTTTACAAATAGAATGAAACTTTTTCCAAATTAAATGAAACCTTCTTATCCAAGGCAATATAATATTTCCGGTAATTTTAAATCAATATTTGAAAATTAAATCAAAGAATATTAACAACTATAGTTGTATGGCTATGAAATTAACATAAATATTCTTTAATTCGGTGTGATTTTATTTTATATCTTTACTAAATAAAACTAAAAATAGTAATACAAACTGGGGTATTTCTTGACAAGGTAACTGCTTATCTTAATGAAGAGGTTCCCGACTTGCATATCCATAACGTAGTTAGAATTATCTTGCCGAGTAAGCTCTTATGTTCCTTTGAAACGTCACACAGCTCAGCTTTTGTACATAATTTTATTTTTAAAAATGCGGTAAGAATTTAAGGTTGCATCTTTTGGATTCGATCAAATTTTTTTGTCATGTCGCTTGTGTATTTGAGCGTTATTCATTATCAAGAACGAATTTTTCAACTCTGGATTGATTTCCTCCAAAAGACTTTCTATAAATAATTTAAATATGTCTGCATTGGCACTGGAATTAGAAATGATTGTGTGATTGTAAAGTCTTGAGCATATTTTTGCTCAAGCCTAATGTTCTGGAGTCATTCATTCATTCTATTTCACTAGGGGCCATCTTCAACGTAATCTTTAATTTTAGTAATCCATTTTCTATGCTGCTTGTGGAAATATTTATATCATTTTCTCTTAACAATTTAGTTTTTATGGCTTTGAGGGTAATCCCAGGTTGACTTTCTATATAGAACTCGATCAGACTTAAAACTTGTGGTGTCAACAACTAAGTTCCATTTCCTCCAAGCTTATTTTCCTTCCATAATTTCTTTTTGTATCTTCTTATTAATGCTTGTGCTGAATTTATTTTTATGCAGGTTAAATTTGCAGTTTCGGAAATTGTTCTACACTCTTCATACAATTTACATAATAAAAATTTCATGTCTTTTATTATTTTGTTATACTGACCCAATTTGTTTCGGGGTCTTGTAGATGTAGCTTCGGTAGGTTCTGGAGCATTTCCATTTGCAATACTTGGCGAGGTTATAGATTCTTCTTCAGATTCCCAATTATCAGAGGTTCCCGAGCTAAAATCAGGTTAACTCATAATTATTTAATTGTGTATGGCTACCTATACAAAACACTACTAAATGAATGACTCCAGAACATTAGGCTTGAGACAAAAATATGCTCAAGACTTTACAAAATGGATACCCCAAAAACGATTAATGAATATTGGGGATACCCCTATCACACAATCATTTCTAATTCCAGTGTCAATGCAGACAGATTTAAATTATTTATAGAAAGTATTTTGGAGGAAATCAATCCAGAGTTGAAAAATTCGTTCTTGATAATGGATAACGCTCAAATACACAAGCGACATGACATAAAAAATTTGATCGAATCCAAAAGATGCAACCTTAAATTCTTACCGCCTTATTCTCCAATGGTAAATCCAATCGAAGAAGCATTTTAAAACCAGTAAGGAAAGTAGTAAAGTCGGACGGGGCCGACTATATTATACCCTTCACCACTATGGGTATATTCAACAGGACTATAACATAAAATTGGATGAAAATATGTGATATTTATCTAAATGTGAATCTACCTCGATCTATCCATAAAGTATGTCAATCGACTTCAAACAAATATAAATTTCGTGCAAATCAAAAAATATATAGGGACTTTGGGGCACCATTTACATGAAATCGGACGAAACTATATATGGGAGCTATATCTAAATCTGGACCGATTTTCACGAAACTTGGCAGACATCATTCTACACCTAAATGATTAGGCTGTAACAAATTTCGTGCAAATCGAAAAATATATAGGGACTGTGGGGCACCATTTACATGAAATCGGACGAAACTATATATGGGAGCTATATCTAAATCTGGACCGAATTTCTCCAAACTTGGCATACATCACTCTAAGCTTAATTCAGCACGTTATACCAAATTTCGTGCAAATCAAAAGATATATAGGGACTTTTGGGACTATAACATAAAATTGGATGAAAAAAAATGTGATATTTATCTAAATGTGAATCTACCTAGATCTATCCATAAAGTATGTCATCCGTTGGGCTATGTCTGCACTTCTAGAAAACGCAACTAATTCTATGCTCAATTTTGTAAGTTGTGCAAAATTTGATGTCAATCTGACTAACATGAGGAGTTTGATGCCCAATTTATTTGAAATCGGGCGAAAATATATATGGAAGCTCTATCCAAATATTGAGCGATGTCAAACAAACTTGTCACAGGTTAGGTTATACTAATTTCAGAACGTTTTGTTCCTATTGATTCCTTAGTACGTCAATTACTTAAAATCAATCTATAATAAAAGGGAGCTATATCTAAATCTGCACCGATTTTCACGAAACTTGGCAGACCTCATTCTAGGCTTAATTAAGTACGTTATGCCAAATTTCGTGCAAATCGAAGGATATATAGGGACTTTGGTGCACCATTTACATGAAATCGGACGAAACTATATATGGGAGCTATATCTAAATCTTGACCTATTTTCACGAAACTTGGCAGACATCATTCTAGACTCAATTCAGTACGTTATGCCAAAATTTGTGCAAATCGAAAGATATTTAGCAACTTTGGTGGACCATTTACATCAAATCGGACGAAACTATATATGGGAGCTATATCTAAATCTGGACCGATTTTCATGAAACTTGGCAGACATCATTCTGGGCTCAATTAACTACGTTATGCCAAATTTCGTGCCAATCAAAAGATATATAGGGACTTTGGGCACCATTTACATGAAATCGGACGAAACTATATATGGGAGCTATATCTAAATCTGGACCTATTTTCACGAAACTTGGCAGACATCATTCTAGACCTAAATGATTAGGCTGTACCAAATTTCGTGCAAATCGAAAGATATATAGGGACTTTGGGGCACCATTTACATGAAATCGGACGAAACTTTATATGGGAGCTATATCTAAATCTGGATCGATTGTCACGAAACTTGGCAGACATCATTCTACACCTAAATGATTAGGCTGTACCAAATTTCGTGCAAATCGAAAGATATATAGGGACTTTGGGGCACCATTTACATGGAATCGGACGAAACTATATATGGGAGCTATATCTAAATCTGGACCGATTTTCTCCAAACTTGGCATACATCACTCTATGCCAAATTTCATCCAATTCGGATCATAAATGCGACCTGTACTTTGTTTACAATTTAACATGGACAGACAGACAGACGGACGGACGGACATGCATAAATCGACATAGAAAGTGATTCTATGCATATTCTCAAAAGGAACCATGTGTCTATCTCGTTTCCTTTTGTCTGTTACAAACATATGCACAAAGACATAATACCCTGTACCACAGTGTGGTGAAGGGTATAAATAAAATAATGTACAAGAGCTGAGCTGTGTGACGTTTCAATGGAACATAACATTGTTGATGTAATCGAGCAAAGTATTCAACAGCTTACACGGCAAGATAATTCTAACTACGTTATGGACATGCAAGTCGGGAACCTCTTCATTAAGATATGCTGTTACCTTGTAAATAAATGTCAAGAAATACCCCAGTTTGTATTACTATTTTTTATACCCTTCACCACACTGTGGTACAGGGTATTATGTCTTTGTGCATATGTTTGTAACAGGCAAAAGGAAACGAGATAGACCCATGGTTCCTTTTGAGAATATGCATAGAATCACTTTTTAAGTCGATTTATGCATGTCCGTCCGTCCGTCTGTCTGTCCATAATTGGATGAAATTCGGCACAGCCCATTTGTTTGGCCCAAGGACGAACCCTATTGAAATTGGGAAAAATCGGTCCAGATTTAGATATAGCTCCCATATATATATTTAACCGATTTAATGTAAACGGTCCCAATATATCTTCCGATTTGCACGAAATTTGGTACAGCCTAATCATTTAGGTCTAGAATGATGTCTGCCAAGTTCCGTGAAAATCGGTCCAGATTTAGATATAGCTCCCATATATAGTTTCGTCCGATTTCATGTAAATTGTGCACCAAAGTCCCTATATATCTTTCGATTTGCACGAAATTTGGCATAACGTACTGAATTGAGCCTAGAGTGATGTCTGCCAAGTTTCGAGAAAATCGGTCCAGTTTTAGATATAGCTCCCATATATAGTTTTGTCCGATTTCATGTAAATGGTGCACCAAAGTCCCTATATATCCTTCGATTTGCACGAAATTTGACATAACGTACTGAATTGAGCCTAGAGTGATGTGTGCCAAGTTTCGAGAAAATCGGTCCAGATTTAGATATAGCTCCCATATATAGTTTCGTCCGATTTCATGTAAATGGTGCACCATAATCCCTATATATCTTTCGATTTGCACGAAATTTAGCATTACGTACTGAATTGAGCCTAGAGTGATATCTGCCAAGTCTCGTGAAAATCGGTCCAGATTAAGATATAGCTCCCATATATAGTTTCGTCCGATTTCATGTAAATGGTGCACCAAAGTCCCTATATATCTTTCGATTTGCACGAAATTTAGCATAACGTACTGAATTGAGTCTAGAATGATGTCTGGTATGTTTCGTGAAAATCGGCCCAAATTTAGATATAGCTCCCATATATAGTTTCGTCCGATTTCATGTGGTTCATGGTGCACCAACGTCCCTATATATCTTTCGATTTGCACGAAATTTGGCATAACGTACTGAATTAGGTCCAAATGATGTGTGCCAAGTTTCGAGAAAATTGGTCAATATTTAGATATAGGTCCCATATATGGTTTCGTCCGATTTCAAGAAAATTGTGCACCAAAGTCCCTATATATCTTTCGATTTGAACCAAATTTGACATAACTTACTGAATTGAGCCATGTTTCGAGAAAATCGGTCCAAATTTAGATATAGCTCCCATATATAGTTTCGTCCGATTTCATGTAAATGTTGCACCAAAGTCCCTATATATCTTTCGATTTGCACGAAATTTGGTATAACATACTGAATTGAGCCTAGAGTGATGTCTGTCAAGTTTCGAGAAAATCGGTCTAGATTTAGATATAGCTCCCATATATAGTTTCGTCCGATTTCATGTAAATGGTGTGCCAAAGTCCCTATATATCCTTCGATATGCAGGAAATTTGCAATAACGTACTGATTCAAACCTAGAGTGATGTCTGCAAGTTTCGAGAAAATAGGTCCAAATTTAGATATAGCTCCCATATATAAATTTAGTCCCGAATGATGTGTGCCAAGTTTCGTGAAAATCGGTTGAGATTTAGATATAGCTTCCTTATATTATAGATTGGTTTTAAGTAATTGACACAGCAAGGAACAAATATATGGCAGATAGGAACAAAACGTACTGAAATTAATATAACCTAACCTGTGACAAGTTTTGTTGAAATCGGATATAGCTTCCATATATATTTTCGCCCGACTGTAAGTAAATTGGGCATGAAACTCATCATGTTAGTCAGATTGACATCAATTTTTGCACAACGTACAAAATTGAGCATGTAATTACGTAGTTGCGTTTTCTAGAAGTACAGACATAGCCTAACGGATGACCTATTGATATTTGTATGAATTCGGTTTACATACTTTTGTCCCATTGTAACAAACGAATGACATGTTAATGGATAGATCTAGTTAGATTCACATTTAGATAAATATCACATATTTTATTTCATGTTAATAGTCCTGTTTAATATACCCACAGTGGTGAAGGACTTTACTACTTTCCTTACTGGTTTAGTTTTATTTAGTAAAGTTAATTACATAGCCATACAACTATAGTGGTTAATATTCTTTAATTTAATTTTCAAATATTGATTTAAAATTACTGGAAATATTATATTTCCTTGGATAAGAATAAAGGTTTCATTTAATTTGGAAAAAGTTTCATTCTATTTGTAAAAGGTTTCATTTCAATTGGAAAAGGTGTCATTTAATTTGGAAAAGGTTTCATTTCAATTGGAAAAGGTTTCATTTAATTTGGAAAAGGTTTCATTTCATTTGGAAAAGGTTTCATTTAATTTGGAAAAGGTTTCATTTAATTTGGAAAAGGTTTCATTTAATCTGGAAATGCTATATATAAGCTATATTCAAATCTAAACATGTTAAGTTATATCCATTATGTACTTATAATCGGGAGAAAATATACATAGGAGATCTATCCAAATCTGAAGCGATTTCAAAACTTTCCACACGCTAGGTTATATTAACTTCAGTACGTTGTGCAAAATTTTGTGTCAATCGGTCTACCTTTGGGTCTTTGGCGAACCATTTACTTAAAATCGGACGAAACTATATATGGGTGCTATAGCTAAATCTGAACCGATTCTTATTATACTTAGAACACGGTACGCTATACTAAATTCAGTACATTGTGCAAAAGTTTGTAGCAAACGGCCCAACTTTTGGCTCTTTGGTGCGCCCTTTACTTAAAATCTGACGAAACAATATATAGGAGCTATATCTAAATCTAAACCGATTTAAACTAAACTTGTCACACGTACTATAACATAGTAGCATCAGTATGTAGTGCAAAATTTTGTACCGATTGCACCCACCTTGACGAAGCATTTATATCCAACTTCTGGGTTATACTAACTTCAGTACGTTGTGCAAAATTTGTGCCAATTATGTGTAAAATCGGACGAAAATATACTTGTAGAAGCTATATCAAAATCTCAACCCATTTCAATGAGACTTGCCAGAGATTAACTTATATTGACTACAATTCATTGTACCAAATTGTGTGGCAATCAGACAAACTTTGGGTCTTTAGCGCACAATTTACATAAAATCCAAAGAAAAAATATATAGGAGCTATATCTAAATCTGAACCGACTTAACTCAATACGCCATGACAAATTTCGTGCACATCGAAAGATGAATAGTGACTTTGGTTCAACATTTATATTAAATCGGACGAAATTATATATAGGAGCTATATCTAAATCTGAACCGATTTTCACGAAGCGTAACACACATCTTTCTAGACCTAATTCCGTACGCTGTGCCAAATTTCGTGCGAATCGAGGGATATATAAGGACTTCGGTACACCATTTACATTAAGTCGGACGAAAATATATATGGGAGCTATATCTAAATATGGACTGATTTTAAAGAAACTTTGCAAACATCAGTCTGGACCTAACTCAGTACTCTATGCCAAATTTCGCACAAATCTAAAGATATATAGGGACTTTGGTGCACCATTTACATGAAATCGGACGAAACTATATATGGGAGCTATATCTAAATCTGAACCGATCTTCTCGAAAATTGGCACACATTATTCTGGAACTAATTCAGTATGCTGTGCCAAATTTCGTACAAATCGAAACATATATAGGGACTTTGGTGCCTATATCAGAGCTATATCTAAATCTGAACCGAGTTTTCCCAATTTCAGTAGCTGTGCCAGACAGACAGACGGACGGACGGACATGCATAAATCGACTTAAAAAGTGATTCTATGCATATTCTCAAAAGGAACCATGTGTCTATCTCGATTCCTTTTGCCTGTTACAAACATATGCACAAAGACATAATACCCTGTACCACAGTGTGGTGAAGGGTATAAAAAATGTTGCACAGTGATTTATGTGGTCTACCCAGAAAATTGGACCAATATTTGTTAAATTCTATGGAAGTTTTGCTGCCCAATGACAACCTAAAATACTAAATTAGATCGAGTGCTCTTAATCCGTATAAGGGGTACAGTTAAATGGGGGCTATTGATCAATATTGATCATTTTTCTTAGGAAGATTTGCCACGCAATGAGAATTCAAAATAAAAAATTGTACCGAATAATGAGGGATGAGGTTGAATGGGGACTATTCTAAAAAATGGATCAATACCAACTGTTGAAAAACATGTCAAAACATGAGTTCTTATTGGGTAAAAAATCTCCCTACCAAAAATTATAAATAAAGGTAAATGTTTTCGGACAGCCGCCATATAAGGATACCCCCAAAATTTCGGTATTATGACGTTCTTGAGCGAGTTTTTTAAGGGGACCCCCCCCATTCTCGGTGTCAAAATTTTTTTTGATTTAATTCGAATCTACTCTAATTCTAGAATGTCTCTACAAAATTTCAAGTGAAAATCTCAAGAACTCTTAAAGATATAGCCGATTTATTGTGTTAGCATCAAGTGACGGCTAAAGGGCTTCTCAAACTTTAAACGCGTTTTTCTCAAAACGAATGGCGGGCACGATAACTCAAAAACTAATAATCCAATCGGTTTCAAATTTTGACACGTTTCTCTGGGAGTGTGGTGCTCTCGTATGAACTAGGATAAAGCTAATCGGTGAAGATCTTCCTTATTTTTTAACTTAGTTTGTGGTAAAAAATAGGCGATTTTCCATAAAAATTTTTTCAAAGTTCCGCCATTTTGTTAATTGTTGTGCGAAGTCAATAATCCTAGTTCATACGAGAGCCAGACATGTCCTCTTTCTAAAACAGTTGGAATTTTCGGATTCCGATGTTCCAGTGAGGAGTTATCATGCCCGCCATCGAAAATATGGACTTTTCTTTGAACCCAAAAAACAACAACAAAACAACAACAACAAATTTTGGTAAATTATTTTTCTTCCTTTTTAAATCTTCAAATACATATGTGCCAAGTTACAAACCTTAACAAGCATTGGTATTCATTTACCAGCCCATTTAAAATCTTAAAAATAAAAAATCGAGAATGGGGGGGGTTCCCTTAACTGAATTCGCTGCAATTTGGTACTTTGAGTCCTATTGGGTAGCAAATCTCCCTACCAAAAATTATAAATAAAGGTCCATTTTTTCGGATAGCCCCCATATAAGATTATCCCCAATTTTCGGTATTTTGGGTGTTTTGATCGCATTTTTCGACCAAATTCGCTGAAATTTGGTACTTTGTGTTCTTATTGGATAGCAAATCTCCCTACCAACAATTAATTAAAGGTCCATCTTTTCGGAAAGCCCCCATATAAGGGTATTTTCGGGTTCTTGGGCTCGTTTTATAACTGAATTCTCTGAAATTTTGTACATTGAGTTCTTATTTGGTACCAAATTACTCCACTAAAAATTATAAATATAGGTCCAGTTTTTCTGGTAGTCCTCATATAACGGTTCCCCCAAATTTTTGGTATTTGGGGGGTTCTGATCGTGTTTTTCGCCCGAATTGAATGTAATTTGGTACGTCGAGTCCTTATTAGGTTGCACATCTCTCCAATATAAATTATAAATATTGGTCAATTTTTTCTGGTAGCCCTTATATAAGGATACCCAACAATTTTCGGTATTTTGAGATTCTTGAACCAAATTCTTTTTATACCATTCACCCTGTAAATGGTGCACCAAAGTCCCTATATATCTTTCGATTTGCACGAAATTTGGCACAGCGTAATAAATTATCTCTAGAATGATGTGTGTTAAGTTTCCTGAAAATCGGTTCGGATTTAGATATAGATCCCATATATATTTTCGTCCGATTTAATGTAAATGGTGCACCAAAGTCCCCTAATATCTCTTGGTTTGCACTAAATTTGGCACAGCGTAATGAATTAGGTCTAGATGTGTGTTAAGTTTCCTGAAATCGGTTCAGATTTAGATATAGCTTCTATATCTGAGCAACTGAACAATTTAGTATCGGTTGCAGAATGACGTGTTTATGGTTTCAATTTCATTTTACTGGTCCTTTAAAAATTCGACATCTCGGTGGTGAAGGGTATCATATAGTTGGCCCCGTTCGACTTTACTACTTTCCTTACTGGTTCGATTTCATATTGACGCGTTGAAATGTCCATATGTTCCACGCGATGAATTTGATTTTCCAGTAGATTTGTATGGTGGCTATGACACTGTCTGCTAGTAGATTGTTTATTTGAAAAAAAAGAAATAAAGCGGTCCATTGGAATTTTCTGAAAATAAGTTTTTTATTCACCGGCAATCCCTAATGTCAAGTTATAACCACTTAAGAGTACCGAAGAGGACCAAAATAGAAAAATGCCGGCAAACATATACTTTTATACCCTTCACCACACTATGGTACAGTGTATTATGTCTTTGTGCATATGTTTGTAACAGGCAAAAGGAAACGAGATAGACACACGGTTCCTTTTGAGAATATGCATCGAATCACTTTATAAGCCGATTTATGCATGTTCGTCTGTCTGTCCATGTTAAATTGTAAACAAAGTACAAACTCTCATTTTTGATTCGAATTGGATTAAATTAGGCCCAGCTCATTTAGTTGGGGAAATAGTTTCCCTATGTATTTTCGTCCGATTTTAGATAAATAGGGCACACAAGGCCCTATATATCCTTCGATTTGCACGAAATTTGTGCATAGGGTAATTAATTAAGCCTAGAAAGACGTGTGTTAAATTTCGTGAAATAATTTCTGATAAGGATATTTCTTACTAAATAAGAAATATCAAATTAAAGCCAATTCGATTGTAAAACGTGTTTATGAGGGCTACGCTTAAAAGTGGACAAATGTTGATAGCCTTAAAAAATCAAATATTAGGTATGGTGTACATAAAAAAGACTGATATATTTAATTTCCAATGCCAAATGTCTTAGGAGTAGTGCAATATATGGGCAAAATTCCAAAGCTCTGTTTTCAATATTGCGACCTCAATCGAATGGACATGGCTAAATCGACAAGGAATAGCCGTTAAGAATAAATGGGGTCTCTGATGAATATATCATTACTACATATTAACAATTTTGTTCACTTAATTTTTTAGCACTTTTTTCTGGCACTATTTTAAAATTTCTAGCACTTTCCAACCTTTTTTTTAAAAAAAATCTAGCATTTTTTCTCAACAGAGTTTTGGCAACACTGTTCATAAGTAACAATTCAAGTCATTAAGATGTCAGTTATGTTTGATAAAATATATTTATGTTGGGGCAAGAGAACAAAGAAGGTTTTTTTTTGAAAAAAATACAAGAAAAAAGAAATAAAATATTTAAATTTAACATACAACACATCTATAGATGTGAACAGACCTTAATGAGATTTACACTGTATGTCGGGGTATGCCCTGAAAGTAACATAGGCTATATAAACTTTTAAAATTCCGCGTGGATGCGGAGTTATATCATCAATAGTAAACATACCTCAAAATTTCTGAACATGTAATATGCGTTTACAGATTACTTACTTACTTAGCTGGCTTGTTACAAAACGGTTGTCCCATAAGCCGAGCTTAAAAAAGATTTCCAAGCGCGTCGGTCTTGTGCGCAAGTCCACCAATTTGGAAGACCACGTTCCAAGATGTTGTTTTCGACTTGGTCTTTCCATCTAATTCGTGGCCTTCCCCTTCTACGGGAACCATCAGTAGGCTCATTTTTATATGCCTTTTGAGCTGGGGCATCTTCATTCATCCGCACAACATGGCCTAGCCACCGTAGTCGCTGCAGCTCAATACGACTGACTATGTCGTTGTCCGCGTATAAATTGTAGAGCAAGTGGTTCATTCGACGCCGATATTCACCGTCGACGCAGGTCGGCCCGTAGATGTTTCGGAGAATTTTTCCCTCAAACACCCCAAGCGCTGCCTCATCTGCTTCCGCAAGTACCCATGCTTCTGATCCATATAATAGCACGGGTAGTATCAGCGTCCTGTAAAGTGTGAGTTTGCTCTGGCGAGAGGTGGCCTTGTTTCTAAACTGCTTACTTAGACCATAGTAGCATCTGTTGGCCATCACAATCCTTCTCCGAATTTCAAAACTGATATTATTCGTTTTATTTATGGCGGTACCAAGGTATATAAAGTCTTTAACTACCTCGAAGCTGTAGTTCTCAAGTTCCACAGTTGGTCCGAGTCTACTGGACGTCTTGCGCGTTCAATTTGTTCCAAGGTGGCTGTTACCGCTCGCAATGTTCGACCCATTATATCGATGTCATCGGCGTAGGCGAGTAACTGATGTTGTTTGGTGCACAGAGTGTCATTTCTGTTCACCTTTGCGTCTCGTATGACCTCTTCCAGTAGGATGTTAAAAAGATTACACGACAAACTGTCACCTTGTCTGAATCCTCGTTCGGTATTGAAGGGCTCCGATAGGTCCTTTCCTAATTTAACGGCTGACCTTGTGCCACTTAAAGTTATCCTGCATAGCCGTATTAATTTTGCAGGGATGCCGAACCCAAACATGGCTTTAAACACCTCTGAACGGATAGGGCTGTCGAATGCGGCTTTATAGTCGACAAATATGTGGTATGTGCCGATGTGTTTTTCGTGGGTCTTTTCCAAGATTTGGCGCAGAGTGAAAATCTGGTCAATGGTGGATTTGCCAGGTCTGAAGCCGCATTGGTATGGTCCGATGATGTCATTGACCATTGGCTTCAATCGTTCACACAGCACACTGCATAGCACTTTATATGCGATGGGAAGGAGACTTATTCCTCTATAGTTGGCACATATCGTCTTGTCTCCTTTTTTGGGCACGGGACACAGGATGCTGAGGTTCCAATCATTGGGCATGCATTCATCTAGCCAAATTGTGTTAATCAGCTGGTGCATGCTCCTGACCAGCATCTGGCCACCAGTCTTCAATAGTTCGGCTGGTAACCCATCGGCTCCTGCTGCTTTGTTGTTCTTGAGCCGATTAATTGTATTTATGACCTCATCTTGGCTAGGTGGTATACACTCTATACCATCATCTCTTATTGGTTCTGGGGTATCTTCTTCATCGCCACTATTTGATACTAGTAGCTTTTCGAAATGCTCCTTCCAGATCCTCAACACGCTGTCTGTATCTGTCACCAGGTTTCCTTCTTCATCTCTACAGGAGGATGTGCCTGCACCAAAGCCTTTGGTGTTTTACTCGTTGGTAAAATTTCCGGACTTCATTCTGACTCCTGTACATCTCGATTTGCTCACGCTCACGTTTTTCTTGTTCTTTCTTCTTTTTTTCTGAAAACACGTTTCTCCTCTCTCCTTTTCTCCCGATAATTCTCCATCACGTTACGTGTTGCTACTGTCTGCACGGTTGCCCTATACGCTGCGTTTTTCACATCAGTAGCATTACGACACTCCTGATCGTACCATGGGTTTCTTGGTGGTGGTTTTTGGTACCCAATTGTTCTTTTTGCTGCAGTTTGTAGGGAGTGGGCTATTCTTTGCCATTGTGCTTCTATACTATTATCGGGACAAGAAGTGCTTTCTTCAAGCAGATGGGTAAGTTTAGCGGAGTAGGCCTCGGCTACCTGTTATGTTTGCAGCTATTCGACGTCGAGTTTCCGTGTTGTATTAGATCGCACCTTTGCTGCAACATTAAGACGGGTGCGTACCTTGGCTGCCACAAGGTAATGGTCCGAATCGATATTCGCTCCTCGGATCGATCGGACGTCTAAAACACTGGATGAATGCCTTCCGTCTATCACAACATGATCAATTTGATTTCTCGTTACTTGATCAGGAGAAATCCAGGTGGCCTTGTGTATATCGAGATGCTTGAATCTGGTGCTGCTAACTACCATGTTTTTGCTGCCGCGAAGTCAATCAACCTCATGCCGTTGTCGGATGTTTCTTCATGAAGGCTGAATTTTCCGACTGTGGGGCCAAAGATATTTTCCCTTCCTTTTGCATTAAAATCTCTTAGCAGAATTTTGATGTCATGGCCAGGGCAACGGTCATATGCTGTTTCTAGGTGCTCGTAAAATATGTCTTTGGTCTGTTCATCTTTTTCTTCGGTCGGAGCATGGGCGCAAATTAAACTGATGTAAAAGAACTTCGCTTTTATACGGATTATAGCAATTCGCTCATCTACTGGAGTGAATCTGGAGACAAGGTCTTTTATTCTCCTGTTAACCATAAATCCGCAGCCAAATTCATGTCTCGTTTCATGGCAGCTATAATACAGGGCGTAATCGTCTGATTTACTTACGCCTGTCCCTTTCCATCGCATTTCCTGTAAGGCAATAATATCGGCTTTGTAATTCTTGAGAATATCCGCCAAAGCGAACACTGCGCCTGTTCTGTACAACGTGCGCACATTCCAAGTGCAGATTCGCAGATCGTGGTCCTTTATAAATTAGGGGGGTTTGGTTTTATTTTTCTTTGCTTTTTCATAGTAGGTTGGGTTTTCCGAGAGCCTCAACCCATTTTTTTATAGTTCTTTGGGTGAACTCGCGGCACATGTTAGCTCACTATTTCATCGGGTGATGAGAATAGCTCCCCAGGTGGCACCGCGGGGAGGTCAGTGTCCACAATTGAGATGAAAGAGGGACCAAGATAAGCCTGGGCTTCGCCATGTTAAAGCCAATCAGAGCCGTTGCTTGGTATCTATCACCCCCTACTCCACCCAGATACCGTTTCAAAATTTGCCTGAATAACGAAGGCGTGAAAACACACCATCCATACAAAAATGAGCATGGCACGGTCAACGGAAAATGCACTTTTTACTGCATTTTAAAAATCTGCATATTGAAAATTGAAAATATTTTGTTTGTAGACTCTGAAAATGCTGAAAAGATTTTACTGAGATTTTCACAGAAAGTCATATCTTGCCCTGGGAATAACATATGCTATATTAACTTCTAAGATTTCCCGAAGATGCGGTGTTATAGCATCGAACGTAATCATACTTCAAAAATTATGAACATGTAATTTGTGTATACCTTAAGTACGGTTGTAGATACCGACTTCAAATTATTGC
>NW_026879802.1:0-28313 GCF_032173495.1 Musca vetustissima | reverse complement strand
TATTATTCGCATATCGATATATTTTTGACCTATTTTCACACAGATTCGCGAATATGATAACACAAGCATGAATGTACTTAAAATCAATTCGAAGAAAAACGCGATTATATACGCGAATTTGTCAAAATATGTTTTTGCAGTTTTTCCAACATTCTAGGTACCTATATCCGCAGTTTTATTGGGCGGAATTGAACATGGATGCGCTCATTAGATCCGGCACGTAAAAAAACTAATATCACGCGGGGTTCCACGGAATTTAAATGGACTTTCTTAATTTTAGACTTAAAATATATGTTTTTTATAAAAATTTACTCCTAAAATTTTAGTCTTTGGAACCAAATTACAAAGAAGCTACGGTGAGCACATTCATGAGATATACACTAAACGAAGCAAAATCACGAGTTCTACAATCCTATAATCAGTTTAGTCCATTATCTGGATGCGCATCCTAATTATAAGAAAAATTCAAAAAACACCGAAAATCCGGCTTCAAAATGTCAGCATCCATTTTGGGTGGATGCAGTGATTGGGGTATTCTGCAACTTAGTCACTGATCACATGTGTGTACTTTAGCCACAAATCGGGAAGGAACACAAAAAAAAAAACTCGTTGGCTTCAACACATTTTCACCCATATTTTTACACTACCACCATCACAGCTTCCACGCAACTTATTATTTATTACCAATATTTTAAGATTATGACAAAAACACTTCATTTTATAGAAATGAATTTAAATTATATGCAATATGTTCATATTTCGCGAGTTATAACCTTGCAAACCTCAGCTTCAAGGAATTTAAAAGATTTTTGTAATTTCCCATATACCCTCAGACTATGTTTTGCGGAGGATTTATTATTCGCTTTATATGAGGTATATACGGGTATGTTCTGGAACTCACGGCGTGTTCTTTTCACTTCACACATACACTTCACCTCAGAAGCTACCTCCTGTTCTGCTTCTCACGTGAATTGAAATTTTGAACTGCGACAAAAATAAACGTCGTACAATATAAACTGTATTCGGTTTTAACATTGTTTCTGTAATTTTTTAGTAATTTCGTTAATTCTAACGATAATTTTATTATTATTTTTTAATATTTTATTATTCTCAACATAAAATATATGTATGAAAAACTCTGTAATATCATTAATTTGTTGACTGATTTAAGGGGAACATTTGGTAACCCTATCTTCTTCGGCCTTACTTCAAATCAGCTGTTTGTGTCAAGCAAGAAATTCAGTTGAAGAAAATTCAAGACAAACTTTAGTATCCATTTAAAATTTGTTTTTAATGCCATTTCATGTTTATTTTGTGATTTTAAACAATTTATAAGCAATAACAACATATCAACCTATCAGCATGTTCCTTTTTTATTTCAAAAAAGATTTTATTTTATATGCAAAAACATGAATACACCCGACTCTCACTATGAAAATGTAAGTGTAAAGAATACACCTCAAATGGGTGTAAAGTGTGTTACAGAACACCTAGGCGTGTGTTCGATACACTTCTGCCGTTGAAGTGAATGCCAGAACATGCCTGATATTTTTATTAAAGAGGTTTCGGATTTAATGTTGATCGAATCGGTTATTCAACTTCAAACTAAATTTACAAGTTTATAAAATATTGATCCTTTGTGAGGGATGTACCAGAAGGAGTGAACCAATGGGTAACATTTACGGACTTGACTTGGTTTGGTAAAGATAATAGGTTGTACAATTTTTTGTTCAAATGTTGGCCCTCTGTGGGAGAGATATCACAAGGAGTTGACCAATGGGCCCCATCTTCGGATTTGATCTAGGCTTGTACAAAGTTTGGTTCAAATCTGATAGTACGTTTGCTTGATATTATACAATTAATTTTTAGTACAATTTTGGCCATTTTGTGCGGGAGGTACCAGAAAGAGTGGACCGATATTCTCCATTTTCGAACTTGAACTAACGTTGGAAGAAATTTTACGATGAAAATGAGTAAATCGACTCCAAATTGTATGAAACGGCTTTGGTCCAAAGAAACATAAGATCTAAAACCAATATTTCGATGAGGCACATTTTCGCCGTATCAAAGCATCATCAGCCAGGCTGAGGGTATAAAAAGCACTGGTGGAGCTGATTGGCGGAAGCTCGGATTATCATAGTGCCCAATGATTTTTATTTTCTTGTTAGTTTTCCCAATTTTCCCGAAGACTTCTGGCAAACAAATCTTGGTGTATCACTTAAAATTGACCGTCCTACGTTGCTCAAGGTGAACATTCACCGCTTTTGCCGAAGAAACGAGAGACCGGTTGCATCGAAATGTTTCTTCCACGAACAATTTTCAACTCTCACAATCGATTAGCTTTTTGATTTGGTCTTATTATCAGAGATCTATGACCCGTCAAATGTGAAAGTCTCATAATACGATCGTAGTTTTTAAAATTTCATCGCACTAATCTACACCAGCCTTTCTCAATATATATAAGAATAGACCTATTTTATGTTATATCGAATGTATGGTGTGGAAGAAATGTTCAGGGATGTCTCTATCTCTCGTTATCATTAGGACTTTAGACATTGATCGATTGTCGGTTACGATTTAACTTATTAAACCAGAGTTTCACAGTGGTATAGGTTGGTGCTTTATTGCCATACTCTAGTCGTGATAATCCTCGTCGAAATTAATACGAATTAATTCCATTTTTCTTTTTTTGCAAAATTATTTTTTTAAGACACTGATATTTTTATTATTTTTTTTAAGATACGTCATGCTGCATTGAATACGTTTATGCTAAAAAATTTAAAACTTTCCAATTGCTACAGGCAGCACTTAGTGTTGCCGGCCCAGAACTTTATATATTATCAATAGTATCCACAAAGATATAATATATAGTGCGGTGTTTGGTATAAAAACGATATGAACAATTATCTTAAAAAAACGGCATATTTTCTTTGAATACAAACTATCGAATATTTGGTATGAAATGTAGTTAACAAATTATTTTTGCGAATGTTACCATAATTTTTGTGAGTTCGATAGTCATGATTATTCATATCTTATCCGCTTTGTACTCTCTTTGTTAACGCAATCGCTGGCAGCCGATATGAATGAAGTGCTGTTTTATTTTGAATATACAAATAAAGAAATGTAGGTCACATTTTTCTGAAGAAATGAGTAGAAAAATAGAGAACATAAATACACGAAAAAATAACAAAGAGAATATAGATGCAGACGAGAATGCGGTATTGAAAGTGTAGAATATAAAATATTTAAGAAAGATTGCGAAGAATTTGCTTGAAGGCAATTGGACTTTTGTTGGAATTCGGATAAAGTGTTGTTGTGAACAGAAACTCTGTTGACTCTGTCATTGTATAATATTCCGAACGCCAAACTGTACATCAATTCTATTTTTCAAGTTACAATTTGGTAATTGGTTTGAAATCGTTTTTATGTAATAGTACTATCAGACCAACAGACAAAAGCTGGAAGTTTCAAAGACATTGGTAATATGTCAATGTCAACAGATACGTAGGAACTTGTTTTTTTATAAAGATAAGTAATGACATAAAAGGCGAACATTTTTGTATTTAGAAATGGAAAAATAAAATATTTTATAAGTTTGGAACTTTTTTAAAAAGATCTTCACATATTAAAAGATTTGCAATTACGATTTTTTTTTTGTTATATACATAAGTACTTATTGTATACTCCAAAACAGCAGGCAGCCACACATCCACCACCATATCCCGAGTGCACATTTATGAACAGAACGTAATAGTCTGCCGGCAAAACACAATCCAAACTTTCTGGATGACTTCCTTGTAGATATGAACGGCTTTGTTTATAAATCGTTGACGTGAAGTAGTTCTGTCAGATTTCTCGATAAAGATCAATTTATTTTTAATCATTATTTAATCGAATTAAGTTTATTTGTTTATACGTTGAGACGTAGTAAATACGATTGAGACTTATCTAAGTATTTTTTTTTTAATCGGAATCTTGTGACACTTTTTATTATTGTGACGCCACACAATGTTTTAGATAAGACATTTTGCGTGATTTTTGAATGGCCAAGTATGATTCATTTGGAAAAAAAACTATTTTTTAATTAAATAATATGCCAAATAATTAATTAAGAATTGGGGAGTTTTCAATGTTGTTATCTTAATGCCCAATTGCATTATTTAGAATTTTTAAATATTGTATATTAGTCATAATTGATAATTTGGCAAATTATTCATAATTTTATATTCCACAGGCTAATTAAAACCAGTGAACGGAGCAGTATCCTCCTCTTGACCGAATAGAGGTCAAGAGGCCTCTGGAGCGACCAGAAAATCAGACAAAAATAAAGTTTTTTTTTCATTTCATCCTCTAAATATAAACCAAACACAGTAGGGGAAGGACACACATGTCTAGATCGACTCAGCTAGATATCGAGACGATCGGTATATTTGAAGGTCTTAGACCAATATTTCGTGGCGTTACAAAATATTGGGCCTGCACAAAGCTATCATACCCTGACAACATAGTTGTGTAGTGTATAAATATGGAAATATAAATGGGGCGACTTATCTTCAAATAGTTATAATTTTGTCGTAGTTGTTGTTTTGAGATATTTTTGGCGAAAATTGTTATCATAACATTCCATTAAGCCTTCATTTGACAATTATTGAAAATTTTCAAAATTATTTTTATACCCTTCACCACACTGTGGTACAGGGTATTATGTCTTTGTGCATATGCTTGTAACAGGCAAAAGGAAACGAGATAAACACATGGTTCCTTTTGAGAATTTGCATAGAATCACTTTCTGAGTCGATTTATGCATGTCCGTAAGTCCGTCTGTCCGTATGTAGATGATTGTAAACAAAGTACAAAGTCGATTTGCACGAAACTTGGCATAGAGTACTGAATTAGACCCAGAATAATGTGTGCTAAGTTTCGGGAAAATCGATCCAGATTTAGATATAGCTCCCATATATATTTTCGTCCGATTTAAGGTAAATCGGTCTCCAAAGTCCCTATATATCTTTCGATTTGTACGAAGTTTAGCATAAAGTACTGAATTAGATCAAGAATGCTGTGTGCCAAGTTTCGAAGATATCGGTTCAGATTTATATATAGCTCCCATATATATTTTCGTCCGATTTAAGGTAAATGGGTCTCCAAAGTCCCTATATATCATTCGATTTGCATGAAGGTTGCCATAGGGTACTAAATTGGATCCAGAACCATGTGTTAAAATCGGTTCAGATTTAGATATAGCTCCAATATATATTTTCGTCCGATTTAATGTAAATTGTGCACTAAAGAACCAAAGATTGTCCTACTAGCACACATTTTTGTACAATGTACTGTAGTTACTATAACCTTTCGCGTGTCAAGTTTTCTTGAAATTGGTTCAGATTTACATATAGCCTCTATATATACTTTCGTCCGATTTTAAGTAAATAGTGTACTAAAGATCCACAGCTCGGCCGATTGGCAAAACGTACTGAAATTAATATAAATTAATATCGGCTAAGTTTCCTTGAAATCGGTTTAGATATAGAATAGCTTCCATATATAATTTCGACCTATTTCAATTTCATGTCAATGTTCCTTCAAAAAGACGACATCTGTAATATCCCCAAAGTGGTGGAGAGTATCATATAGTCGGCCCAGTCCGACTTTACTACTTTCCTTACTGGTTTTTAATTGGATTGACATTGAATTGGAACTATTTAATGTGAGAATACAATAAATAATTGAGAAGTATATCATTGAATGGACACGCGATCATTGATAGAATGCACTTAAATTTTGGACGAATGGAAATTTAGAAGACATTCTGAATCGAGTTTGTGTCTATTCAAAGAATTTTGATTCTAATATCCATGTCCTACATTATTTTAATTGTTAAAGTACCTAAAATATTGCTATGCCACGAGAAATATAAAATCAGGTGGTAACATTATATGGTGGTTATATGTCTGATCGGTGGTCATTATCTTTGAACTTATAAACACAAAACCTCGCCTTTATTCTATAACAATATGTGTATCGCAGAGAAAACTAATATAAAAAGAAATTTTGAAAATTTTATCTGACTTTCATTGCAAAATTCGACTATTAAGCTCGAACGAGAACTACTAGTTATAAACCAACCTTATTCAAAATGTATAGAGCTTTGGAATTTGTACATACATTGCAATTACTTCTAAGATTATTGGTATTGAAAATGGGATATATTGGTAAACCAGCAATGTGAAAGATATACCAAAACTTCCGTCAAAAACATGTATAATAACATAGAGAATCATAATGTTACCAACTCTATGAGAAAATTCCGTCGAAGTATATTACAGGTACTACAATGTGAATGATTATATATTAATTTTTGAAAGGAAGATTTGACACCACATGAGAAAATACCAAACAATGGGGGAAATCATTATATGGGGCTACACGGAAACTTTTACCAATATTGATAATTTTTGGTAAAGAGGTTTTGATCATCAAAAAAAAAAAAATAAATAAAACATTGCAGTCACTTTTGTTGAATCACTGGAACAAACTCCCCAAAATATCGAATATTTTGAGTAACGTTATATGGGAAGCTACTTCAAAGAGTGGATCAAAATATATATTTTTAGTGGGATTCATTCTACCAAATAACAACCAAATGCCAAATTACAACCGATTAGATTTAAAAACGTGTTCAAACCCCCACACCATCAAAAAGTGTGGGGTACTATTAGATGGGGGATATTTGAAGGCTTGGGCGAATACACAATTACAGCCAAATACCGAATATTAAGGGATACATCATATGGGAGCTATCCGAATACTTGGGTCAATATTGATATTATTAACATTAGAACGGCGAAGGTGGTCATTTTGACCGCTTTCCAATTTCAAATACAAAAGCAACTGTGAATTTAATGACACTTTTTTATAATTTGCTGAATTTTTTATAATAAACGTAATTCTATGAGGTACAAAAAGTCACCATATTTTAAAAAAGTGTCATTAAATGCACAGTTGCTTTTGTACTTGAAATTGGAAAGCTGTCAAAATGACCGCCTTCGGCGTTCTAGTTTTAATTATGGAGATTTTCTGCTCAATAAGTATTCCTAATATTAACTTAGAAGCAATTCCGTTAAACATTTTCAATATCAAATATCTTATAAGGAATAGAAATATATGTGCAACTTTCAAAGTTATATTTTAAATCGTGGAGGTTACAAAAAACTAGCTTTATATTGCGCTACCGTTATATGGAAGCCAAATAAATATATTGGGAACATTTTAATTATAACCGAAAGTCTATCTTATATGTCCATTTAAATTTATTTTCCACGAATTCAATAATTCATAACCTTATATCCACCGAAACTTTAGATGACAAAAAAGCAACATGGCTCGCTCATTAACATCAAATTTAAAATATTCAGTACTGTAATGTTACTTTAAGTGTGATTTGATAAATACGAAGGTATTACAAGAATCTGTACAATCCACCTTATGGTGGAGGGTAAAAAAAACAAACGTATAATTCCGTACGTATAATTATACATCAACAATATTGCTAAGCAAAACAACGTTTTCCGGGCCCGCTAGTATTGAATATAGTTTTAACATAAAAGTTTGTCTTTATAGGCTCTCGCTGAGTATAAATATCAATAAGTTCATAAAATGGGGTTTCGGGATATTTTTTTTAATTTATTAGAAAAAAATTACGGTAGTATAGTATGTGGGGGTCATTTTTTTCGGTATTTCCGCCTGTAATTATTTTGTAGTTCTAAATTGGCTATCAATGTTCTTGCAAAAGCTTATCATTGTAGTTACATATTACGGCACGTCCTGTTATGATATTCGATTGTTCCATATAATTGCAACTTCTGGTTATTAACAGGGTGCGGAGAATGATTAAACCCCCAAACGAAACGAATAATTGTTGTTGTGTGCTCTCACTCGTTTGTTATGTGTGTGCAAACATTCGTAAACATAAATTCATTCGTAAAATAAGCCCAAAACGAAAAGAACGTATTTTGAATCATTTGGGAGCGAATTTTTGTGCACTCTGGTTATTAGAATTTTGAGAATTTTAAAAATATTAATATAATTCACTGTTATTTTAAATTTTAAGGTTCCATTATATTTCAAGTTAATCAAATGGAATTAACGCCTCACATTAAGAACCCATATATAGTTGTTTCCTATTTTTAGTATTATGGAAATGTTAGCCTTGCAAGCAGGCTACCTTTCGGAGGAATATAGAGAGAAATTTTAGCCTTATAAGCACGCTACCTTCCGAAGGAATATAGAAACATATAGGAATTTTTGAACATTAGCCTAAGAACTGCGATCAATATTCCCATATAGGACCAAATGTATACATTTGTTATCCAAATTTCGTGTAACTTTTTCAAAGTAAGATCTCCTTTATAATTTATGTATGTTCATGGCTTATAAATCTGGATATTCGATTTGAACCAAGCATTATTTTCAAAGCAATTATAAATCTAATACTGTCTCCCAAACAAAACTGCGGAATATGTTAATTCACAGATTCAATTATTATTTTGTTTTGTTCACCGATTTCTGTAAATACTTTGCTTTACAATTCAATCAAAAATAATGTTTTTTACTATTATAAAATACAAAGCTTTTTGTTAAAAACAAAACAATAATAAAACAAATCAAAAGTGTTTGTTAAACAAATCTAATATTACTAAATGAATTTTAGTGACAAATGATTTATTAAGAGACTATATCTCACGTTCCAATACAACACAATACTTTAGTTTATTGTTGGTTTTCTTTTATAAATTTTTATTATTTCTACAATTTTTTTAATAATCTTAGAATAGCTTTGGCTCATTTTGCTGTACAACAACTGTCATTGAAATTACTTCACATCCACCAATAACATTAAAAAATATTGAAAGTAATAACAACAACATGTCGTACGTGAGTATTCTAATTATTTTAAAAATGTGTTAACAACAACAAACAATGTAATACAACATGTAGCCAATTACTGTTAGAATGCAAATTATAAAATAAAGATTTTCTGAAAATGTATCGAACTACGTCGTAATTATCATCTACCCTTAACTGAACGAAATTGTGAAACTATATACACTTAGAAATAATAATATAAGACACAATAAAATGGAATTGCGTGTTGGGCAAATAACTAATTTTTATAAACACTTAAAAATCTTAAAATTGTAAGCAAAGTCTTATGAAGATTTTAAGCTTTTATGGACTGTGAATACTACAGTATTTTAGTTACAAAGTTGGCCACGGTTTCCAAAATAACAACATTTGGGGATTATACCAAAAGCAAGGCCCTTCCAATCTATAATCTGTGTATGTACAAGTAAGTTTTGATAGTTATCACTCAGATTTTGCACATGAAGATGAATCAATAATATGATTGAAAAATCTGAGAAATAGGAATAAATCTGACACCAAATCCACAGGAACACTGCTCACCTATTGGACAGCTGTAATGAAGCTCCAGCTGAACATATTGGTAAATAGACCCCAATAGTATTCATACCGATGCAGTCGCCCAGACAAATGGAACAATATCATGCGAATGCTATACTAGAATACCATTCACCATCTTAGCAGCAGAGGAGAAGCAGATGTCTATATAGACACGAGAAGTCTTAAAACAGCCAAGATCAGATTGGTGCCGGATCACACGACATGTCGCACTTTTCAACCGCTGACCTAAGTCTACTCACTTGTCTTCGAATTCTCTATGAACACAGTTGACAAACAAAGTACAGGTCGCACTTTTTATTCGAATTGGATGAAATTTGACACAGCTCATTTATTTGGCCAAAGGACAAACCCTATTGGGAAAAATTGGTTCAGAGTTAGATATATTAAAGTAAATGGAGCACAAAAGTACCTATATATACTTCGATATGCACAAAATTTGGTATAGCGTACTGAATTAAGTATAGAATGATGAATGGAAAGTTTTGAGAAAATCGGTTCAGATTTAAGTATAGCTCCCATATATATTTTCGTCCGATTTTAGGTAAATAGTGCACTAAAGTTCCTTTATATATATATATATATATATATATAAAAATGGTGCACCAAACTCCTAATGTATGTCCGCTTAACACGAAATTTTGCACAACGTATCAAATTGAGAGGTGAATGACGTTATTGCGTTTTGTTGAAATTGGTGCAGTGCAGCCATAACTTTCATATGTATTTCTAACGGGTGTCTAATTGAGATTGCATTTTTAACAGTGCGGCGTACCATTTAGCGTGTATCAATTTTGTTATAAATCGTTTTTCATAAATTTGTCCCATGTTACGCAGACGACTCTAAACCTGGCCGAATGAAATTAAATGAGTATGTTCCTTCGAGGAAACATTGACATGCAATTGTAAGGATACATATGTACAATATTCCCAAAGTGGTGAAGGGTATCATATAGTCGGCCCAGTCCGACTTTACTACTTTCCTTACTGGTTTTTAAACGAATTTCCATTATTAAGTCATAATTATATAAAGCAGCACTCGTGTCAATATTTGGTCAATATTCTGGTCGTGTCACACAGTTCACCTTTAGAATTCGTTTCTAACAAGAATAAATTTCTTCCTTTCAGTTTTCCTATTACGGTCTAGAAGGTAGTAGGTTCAATAAGTATTTTTTTTAAGACACATATTGTTCAATACCACATAATCAAATGAAACATAATTCATTATTGTGAATCAGGCATTAAGCACGTTCTGAAATAGTGGTTAAGAAATTGTATAAAATAACACAGACGATACACGGGGTTTTTTATTGAATGAATTTTCGTAATACCAGAAAAATAAATCCGAATCACAGGACAGAATATTGGCAACTGTTCCAACGGAGACGAGAAGGTAATGGCGACGACAACAATTGCAGAAAAAACGAAAAGAAGAAGGAAATATAATGAATGAATGTGAAAATTCAACAGAAAATTGATTAGGAAAACGAACGGGATTTAATTAATGAACCGATGATACGTTTGGCAAATGCCGTCTATACTACGAATCGAAAACAAATGCACAACACGTAAATAGAACAATTGATGTAATTGTAAATGTGTGTTTGCTTGGACATGGTGTTTGTTGGTGTGTTTGTGTGCGAAATCATAATATTTATTCATATGTTCGATTTATAAATTAATTAAAATATAATTGCTCGGCAAATAGAAATTATTTCTTCGTCGTCTATAAGAAATGTAATTTTCATAACAACGACAACACAACAACAGCAATGGCAGTGGCAACGGCAGCAACACCAATAATTTATTTACCTAACATCTTCGAGCAATTAGACAGGCACTTGACGGTTCGGTTTCCGCTCAATCACAATTTCAGACCATGTGTTTCTTATTAATGACGGCACAATAAATAAAAATGTTCATGAATACATATAATTATTGATTATACAAATACATATATGTATATTCATTGAATTGAATATACAAGGTATTGGCCATGATATACATTTGTCTCTGTTTATTTTTTTTCCAAATAGTAACGTGAATTACAGTACCAGAATAAAGAACAATATCTGTCCCGTTTCTAACATATATACTGGTTAAATAAATCGTAAATCGATCCAAAATGTTATACGTTTTTTTAAGCCTCCACGTGAAAACTTTGGGGAAAATATCGTAATTCAGCATAAAGAAATATGGGATATTAAAGCACGTTTTCCACTCCGACACTTGCAAAACTCTGTAAGTGCGTTAATAGAAAGAAGTTATTGGGTCCCAACACAGGGCTGTACAGCGGATGACCCATCAATTCTCCGATTTGACGGGATAACAAGGGGTTTAGTTAATCCGATGTTATGGTGTTTAGTGCATCTTAAGGTGGAGTGAAACCTCATAAAGTAGTTAAATTCTTGAAATCCATGTCCGTCTTTGTCATGTTCTGGTATAGACCTAAAATAACGATGCCTTTTGGTATTTTGAAGGTTTTGGGGCATTTTCCAACCGATGAATACGAGGATAAGACAAACAATTCCGTCTTAGAATTCCGAAAGAGTGAAGAGGTTAAAAAGGGTAGATGAAGTGAATAAGGACACAGAGGGACAGATGCTAAAACCAGCCAAATTGAATGCTCAGAAGTATAATCCTGACTTCCTTGAAGTGGCGAAGAGAAAAAAGAAAATTAGCTTTCCTTCAGCAGATAGAAAGATCAAAGGAGATTGTATCGAGAATCCATTGAATAAGGGCGGCGAATTTGGCTCTAATACCAAGAAGACTAGCGCTCAATTGAAATCTTCCGTAATGACCAAAAATGATGGATGCGGTCAATAGGGTCGATCGTATAGCTGCGAATTTAAAGGGAACTATATGATGCTACAATTTCAGTCATCAAATAGGATAAACGAGACTACTATACTTAAGTTGGTGAGGAAAAGAGACATTCCTCAACTACAGAAGGCATTAAAGGTGTAAGAGTTTGGGCAGCGATTTCACGACAGAACACATGCTCGAAGACTTTTGTTTGCAGAAAAAAATACTGCTGATGTAGAAGTTGGAAGTTTTCCACAGGGAGATTGCAGGTCTTCAATGCCAACTCTGGTCAAGGGTAACTCTGGGACTAAGGCTAAAGCGCAATACTTGCCCAACGCCGTCTACTTCAAGATTGGAAAGGCATGGATTGGAGAGGGTGAAGCCACACAAAGTAGCGAAGGAGAAACACCCAGCAAAAAAGCAATGGAGCCGAGGAGAAGATAACCGACTCCCAAGAGGATCGTTTACTGGAGAGGATCGCCAATTGCTCAGATGGAAAAAATAATTAAAGGCAATATACACACCGGGCTAAACCAAGAACTTTGAATTGTTAAGAACAAGGTCTGTCGACTAAATCTTATAAATTACCGAATATCTGAGGCGAATACAGACTTCCAACAGAGAACTTGCAAAATTTGCCACACAAACTTTTGATTTCTCTCCTCCCCACAGTTGTCAACATCGGACGCAACTGTACTAATGGCACCCGCCGATACCACCAACGGCTGAGCTGCAGCGACTTGTATAGAAAGCAAAGAAAACAGGCAACGAAATACTAAATGGTGGTAATGCTAACTCACACCACATTGATCACACAAGGTGGGATGTCAAATCGTATTGATTATGTTTAAATTATTTTAAACTTTCTTCAAATGTGTCTAAACCCCTACACCAACGCTCATACATTTTTCAAATTTCACTCTTCAATATCATCCATTTATAGAATAGAAATAATATTTGTAATAAATTTAAAATCAATCACAACGTTTCGACAACGTAGCCCCTAGGTTTGATTTTTTCGTGCACTTATATGTGGAATTTCAATCATATGCTAAAAGCTGGCATACTCTTTCGCAACTCTTCATACTAATTGCAATAAACATACATTTCCCTCAATTTGTGACCCAAATTTAAATTTATATGTTGTAATCGTTTGCCCTATACGAATGGTACAAATTTTTGTAGTATTGAGTAATACGTATTGTCCTCATCGGCTCTCTCAAACTATACCCCAACATTCATCCTCATAGCTTTATTCCTTCACATAATAAATTCTAGCGGATATTGTACTTTGTACCATTTTGGTACAAATATCCAACAATTCCGCTTGGACATAAATTATCAGTCACTAGCCATCACAACGTGATTATGTATATTTAATTTTAGTGCTTTCAATCGACTTAATATCTGATCTGATATCAAATATTATCCTGTATTTAATGCCTTACTTATTTCCCTTGCAATTAAATCGAACAAACGTGCAAAAGCAATTTAACCCTACGGTCAATAACCGGGTACATTTGTACCTTTTTTTGAATAAAAATGCTGTAAAATTTTTACTAATAGAGATATTTGGATCAAATTTTGAGGAATCATTCTTGAGGTATTTTCACACATAATCGAAGAAAAAAATTATAAATATTTTCCATATATATAATTTTTACAATTTTTTAAAGTTATTACCTACGTAGATCAATAACCATGGTACATTTGTACCCATCCAAAGATAGCTCTGTAACTCATTAAAAAATTGGACTATCGTGAGGTTTTTTTATTTTAAATTAGTCTATGCGGATCTGGTCTAGATGTAGGAACTCAAAATTATATATACGTTAAAATAATATATATTTAAATCCATGCTTAAATGATAATCTATCTAATACAATCATAGTAAATTCGTTATAGCTTTCGAATGGGTTAAGCTTTTTTAGTTATTTTTTTATTGGGATCTTATTTATGTGTTCCTCAACCCCTCTGCAAATTTTTGTTGCCCTAGACAACATGGGGCCATCAGGGCGACTCGTGGAAGTCAGAAACTACCCTGGTTTTCCCTTGGTATACAGGGACAAAACCATCATCAACGCCCAGACGAAACGGCTAAAGCTAGAAACTTGAAATTTGGCATGTAGGTCGGGTGTGGTACGAAGGCGTGTGATAAGGCGGGGTTGGAAATTCGTACTAAAAGGTACTAAAAACTGTATTACGGGGAACGGTTAGAAATTTGGTATGCGGCTTTGCCTACGATAAGCGAAGAGGTATGTGTGGAAAAATTTTGGAGTTTAGTACTAGAAGGTACTAAAAAGTACTAAATAATACATTTCAATGGAACCGATGGAGATAGATATCTGAAACATGGTATGTAGCTTAAGCTATTACAAATAGAATGATGTGCAAATTTTTTTTTTGGAAACTAGTACTAAAAGGTACTAAAAAGTATTACTGCGGAAGTAGAACTCTGAAATTTGGTATGTAGCTTTCCCTATGATAAGCCAAGTGGTGTGTTTGAACAAATGTTGAAATTTAGTACTAATAGGTACTAAAAAGTACTAAACAATATATTTGAATGGAGTCGGTGAAGATTCATATCTGAAACATAGTGTGGCGCTTAAGCTATTACAAATAGAATGAGGTGCGAAAATATTTCTTGGAAATTAGTACTTAAGGGAACCCCACCCATTCTCGATTTTAATTTTTCAAGATTTTCAATGGGCTGGTAAATCAATACCAATGCTTGTTAAGGTTTGTAACTTTGCACACATATATTTGAAGATTTAAAAGAGAAGAAAAATAATTTACAAAAAAATTTTGTTATTGCTTTGTTGTTGTTTTTTTTTTTTAATTAAAGAAAAGTCCTTATTTTTGATGGCGGGCATGATAACTCCTCACTGGAATATCGGAATCCGAAAAATCCAACGGTGTTAGAAAGAGTACATGTCTGGCTCTCGTATGAACTAGGATTATTGACTTCGCTCTAAAATTAACCAAATGGCGGACCTTTGAAAAAATATTTTTGGAAAATCGCCGATTTTTTACCAAAAACCAAGTTAAAAAATAAGGAAGATCTTCACCGATTGACTTTATCCTAGTTCATACGATAGCTATACACTCACAGAGAAACGTGTAAAAATTTGAAATCGATAGGGTTATTAGTTTTTGAGTTATCGTACCCGCCATTCGCAAAAGAGAAAAACGCGTTTAAAGTTTTAGAAGCCCTTTAGCCGTCACTTGATGCTGACACAAAAAATCGGCTATATCTTCAAGAGTTCTTGAGATTTGCACTTGAAATTTTGTAGAGACATTCTTTAATCAGTGTAGATTCGAATTATATCAAAAAAATTGACCCCGAGAATGGGGGGGTCCCCTTAATGGTACTAAAAAGTACTAAAACTCTATTACACCGGAACGTTTGGAAGTAGAACTTTGAAATTTGGTGTGCAGTTTTGTCAATGATAAGCGAAGGGTTATGTGTGTACAAAATTTGGAAATTAGTATTTAAGGTACTAAAAAATACTAAATATTATATTACAATGGAACAGGTACAGGTAGATATCTGAAACATGGTATGTAACTTAATCTAATACAATCGTATAATGGGAAAACATATTTTGTTGGAAATTAGTACTAAAATGTACTAAAAAGTTATGAATATTAAATTACAATAGAACCGATAGGGATAGAAATCAGGAACTTTGTATATAGCTTTTACTATTACAAATTAGTACTAAAGTGTTTATAAAGAGTAATAAATAAAAACTACAATGGAACCGAAATCTGAAATGGTACTAAATATTAAATGACAACTGAAACGGTGTAGATTAAAATTTGAAATATATTATTGGAAATACGTACTAAATTCTCTACCATAGTGAATGATAAGAAATAGAAATATACTAAATATTTGTACTAAAAGTGGGAAAAGTTAGTACGCAAACAAAATAATATAGTGATGAAGTTTCTTATTAAAAGGGTTCCAAAAAGGCTGGAAACTACTAAAAATTTGTATTGAGCGATTAGAAGTGGTAGAGCTTGGAATTCCTGTGTGTAGCTTTTAAAATAAAAACCAGTAAGGAAAGTAGTAAAGTCGGACGGGGCCGACTATATGATACCCTTCACCACTATGGGTATATTAAACAGGACTATTAACATGAAATTGGATGAAATAAAATATGTGATATTTATCTAAATGTGAATCTACCTAGATCTATCCATAAACATGTCATTCGTTTGTTACAATGGGACAAAAGTATGTAAATCGACTTCAAACAAATATAAATAGGTCATCCGTTGGGCTATATCTGTACTTCTAGAAAACGCAACTACGTAATTCTATGCTCAATTTTGTAAGTTGTGCAAAATTTGATGTCAATCTGACTAACATGAGCAGTTTGATGCCCAATTTACTTGAAATCGGGCGAAAATATATATGGAAGCTTTATCAAAATATTAAGCGATTTCAAAAAAACTTGTCACAGGTTAGGTTATACTAATTTCAGAACGTTTTGTTCCTATTGGTCCTTGGTGCGTCAATTACTTAAAATCAATTTGTAATAAAAGGGAGCTATGTCTAAATCTAGGCCGATTTTCACGAAACAAGGCAGACATCACTCTAGGCTCATTTCAGTTATGCCAAATTTCGTACAAATCGAAGCATATATAGGGACGTTGGTGCACCATTTACATGAAATCGGACGAAACTTTATATGGGAGCTTTATCTAAATCAGGACCGACTTTCTCAAAACTTGGTAGACATCACTCTAGGCTCAATTCAGTACGTTATGCCAAATTTCCTGCAAATGGAAGGATATATAGGGACTTTGGTGCACCATTTACATAAAATCTGACGAAACTATATATGGGAGCTATATCTAAATAAGGACCGATTTTCTCGAAACTTGGCAGACATCACTCTAGGCTCACTTCAGTACGTTATGCCCAATTTCCTGCAAATCGATGGATATATAGGGACTTTGGTGCACCATTTACATGAAATCGAACGAAACTATATATGGGAGTTATATCTAAATCAGAACCGATTTTCACGAAACAAGACAGACATCACTCTAGGCTCAATTCAGTACGTTGTGCCAAATTTAGTGCAAATCGAAGGATATATAGGGACTTTGGTGCACCATTTACATGAAATCGGACGAAAGTATATATGGGAGCTATATCTAAATCTGGACCGATTTTCTCGAAACTTGGCAGACATCATTCTAGGCTCAAGTCAGTACGTTATGCCGAATTTCGTGCAAATCGAAAGATATATAGGGATTTTGGTGCACCATTTACATAAAATCGAACGAAACTATATATGGGAGCTATATCTAAATTAGGACCGATTTTCTCGAAACTTGGCAGACATCACTCTAGGCTCAATTCAGTACGTTATGCTAAATTTCGTGCAAATCGAAGGATATATAGGGACTTTGGTGCACCATTTACATGAAATCGGACGAAACTATATATGGGAGCTATATCTAAATCTTGGCCGATTTTCACGAAACTTGGCAGACATCATTCTAGACCTAAATGATTAGGCTGTACCAAATTTCGTGCAAATCGAAAGATATATAGGGACCGTTTACATTAAATCGGTTAAATATATATATGGGAGCTATATCTTAATCTGAACAGATTTTTCCCGATTTCAATAGGGTTCGTCCTTGGGCCAAACAAATGAGCTGTGCCAAATTTCATCCAATTCGGATCATAAATGCGACCTGTACTTTGCTCACAAAAATACATGGACAGACGGACGGACGGACGGACATGCATAAATCGACTTAGAAAGTGATTCTATGCATATTCTCAAAAGGAACCATGTGTCTATCTCGTTTCCTTTGGCTGTTACAAACATATGCACAAAGACATAATACCCTGTACCACAGTGTGGTGAAGGGTATAAAAACAAGTTGGTAAATTGTACTTAAAGAGGTACCAACAAGTACTAAATATTGGGTACGGTAGAACGGATAAAGATATGAACCTCTTATTAAATACTTATCTGGAACTATGACGACAAAAATTTATACATAAATGTTTTCCAGAAATAATTTCTAAAAGTACAACACATTGTATACGGCGGTACGGGTGGAGATAGAATTTAGTACAAGGCTTTTTGTATTACTAACAATGTTTTCGCAGTTTAGTACTTAGGGTTCTAAATATTGTGTACGTCAGAACGTGTAGAGATAAAGTGCTGACATTTTGTATGTATAACAGCTATAACAAATTTAAAATAATATATATACACTTCCACGAATATTATGGGGTGATGAGAAATGTTGAACATTAATACCATTGAATTTGAGAAATAAATAAAAGTCTAAAGTTGTCTCTATATAGTAAAATTCGAGCACCAACGCTTTTTAAGCCTATGTTCGAAGAAATTTGGACTAAGATCTAAGATGTTTGTTTAATTAATTGTATAGGACCTGAGACCTGTGGAGATTATTAAATAAGTTTAAAGTGTGATATGGATCATTGTTAGTACATACATAGAAATGCATAAATCTATATAAAGTTATATTGTGTAGCTAAATCAATGTTTATGTTAACTATAAAATATAAGTTTTTTTGGAAAGACCCGCTAACGAGCGGGCATATGCTAGTATTATATATTTGTTGTTCGCTATAGCCAAGTATGACTGTCAACATCTACGTATATCATATGATCCGATTATAAAGACAAATATTAAATTAAAATACTTGAAAAATAATTGTTTTGGTTTAAGCAGTGAACAAATAGAAATAACACCTCTCATCATGGGTATTATGCACACACACACACACACATATGCACTCATCGTACTTATGTAGATAGGCAGTGTTGTTGGCGTATGCAAGTAAACATGAATGAAATGTGTTAATGTTTAAATCAATATTTAAATTGTCAAATGTAGTTAAAAAATAAGTATGTGGTATGTTTTAGGTGTTGAAATTAATGTCTGAAATCTACTTCAAAAAAATTAATGTCAACGGTTTCGAAATGTCAGCAAGTTTTGTAAAAAATCAATATTTGTCTATGACAAATATAACGGGGAAGAAATATGTAGAAGTGAATTTGATAATGAAAACTTGCCCAGTTGTTCAAAAAATAATGTTATATAGCTAGTTACTTGGTGATCTAGAATACAAAATAGACTGTTGGATTCATTTGTCGATGGAAAAAAAAAATTGTCTAGGCGCATCATACCAATTCGATAGTTACTGGTAATGTAAAGGGTAATGAATCGACTAGCGAAATGACTGTAAACTGGTAACGCAGGCAGGGGACAATTGACTTCCCCAATGACATCAACATTTTAAATTCACCAGTCTAGGGCATGAAGTGGTAACTACAGCTAATTAATAAAATATCTAGTTCATCAATATCTAGTTCATCACCAACGTTTAGCAAAAAAGTTTTAAACTTTCCAAACGAAATGTCAGATGGCGCCACATCGCCCCCACAATGATTCATGCAATTTTTAGAACAATATTTATTAGATCATATAATTTCTATCTGCAAATACTTAACATCAGATTTTGATAAAAAAAAGTTTAGCGCCACTCTCATCAGTTGCTAATAGCTCTGTGTTTTTTACAATTCACTTTCATTACTTTTAAAATTCGAATACAAATCAAAACAGAAACTACCAAAATCAAACAAACTTTGTTTATCTTTTGTTTTCTTTTCGTTTTTTTCTTCGTTTGTTTAATTTTCTTTTATGTACAGATTATAGACACTTTCATGTAATTCAATGTTTCGTGGACAAGTAAAAGTTTCAATGTTTGTTCTAAATTCGAAATCGATTGAAATAATCAATTTTGAAAATCAAAAGTGATTTCTCTTTTTTTTTGTTCTCTGGTCTGGTCTGTCAATGTCAAAAACAACAGAAAGTGACAATAATTGTCGTATCATTTTCATCACTTTTACTTGTTTGGTTAACAAGAGAATTATCATGGTAACTATCAGACAATGGAGTGAATAGTCGCTTCCATCGATTGTCTTGTCTAAAAGAAAATAAGAAATTTTTGAAAATATTCTGTTAATAAATAAAAAATGATATCTTATAAAATAAATAACCAGTGAGCGGAGCAGTATAGTCGGACGGGGCCGACCATATGATACCCTACACAACTTCCACGAAACTATAACTTTCTGTGGTTCTATATTCTGAGCTTGGGCAATATTTCGCGATATTTGAATCCTCTTGACCGACTAGAGGTCAACAAATATTACAAATATTCAGTAGGGGAGACTGGGGCACCTTCGGCATCGGGGCACCTTCGGCAATTGCGTTTTCGATATGAAGCTCTCACCGTACATCACTAGTTTCGATATATAGGTATCGTGTGTCGAAATAAATAAATGACACAAAGTTTGAAATTTCTAGCTAATAAGCTTATTTAGATACATGGGTTTTTGTATTTTTATAGATGTTTCTGTAATATTTCAATTCCATTTCGTAAGTATTTCGTGTATAAAACTTTTGAAATTTTTACGACAATATTATTAAAAAGAGGTTAACTACGATGTGTATTATTATAGAAATATTAAAAAATATAATGTTTTTACAAAATTGATCGAAAAAAATTAAAAAAACTATAAAAAGTATATTCGGGGTGTTAATGTCGGAATCGAGCTACAAAGGTGATCTATTTGCCTTCTGGTAACTCCCGCTCTTACCCTTTTCTTTTAATTGATCTTCGCACGCATACTGTGTCATTACCACTCTCCTTCTTACATATGTATGCGTTCATTCCTTTTTATACACCATTCATGTCGTCTGTGCTTTCTCGGACCTTGCTAACATTCTCTTCTGTATAATTTACTTACTTGCGATTTAACCTTTGTGCACATCGGTAAGAACTTACTTCCCCGAATTATTCATCTTCTTGCATTCAAATAAATCCTGAATATTGAATTCTAATTCCTACTGTGTTTTCTTTTTGTTTCTTCCTTTCCATACTCATCCGAAATCCATCTGGGAGAAATATTGTGTTAATCACAATATTTCCTGGGTTCGAGCTGACGTTTCTATATTTCTACAGGAGAATATCAACGTTCAACATTTGGTATTTTCACGGGGTACATTCGGCATTTTAAAGTGGGGCACATTCGGCCATATACAGATTGTGCAATATTATTTCCTTAAAATGTTTTTGAGTTTGTCTTTAAAACTAATCCTTTAATATGGTTCGAAATTGCATATATAAGATCAAACGTGCTTGCAGTGACGAAAATGCGATAGAAAACCCCTATTTCTGATGGTGTGTGTGACCTTGAGATGTAAACGTCCGCTGCTAGAAAATAAAGCCCTATAATTGAAACATTGTGTGGCGTATTAAAACCAAATCGAGCCTTAAGAGGATCAGAATTTCAACCAGACTGATATCGATGACAATTACCCGGCTATGACTATGGTGCCGAATGTGCCCCATCAAATGCCGAAGCTACCCCGGGTTGGGGCACATTCGGCGAATTTGACTTTTTTTACAAAACTGTAAAATTTTTTAACTAATACTATGTTTTTATATCTTTTTGGTACTATTTTTTATAATTAAGTGTCAGAGGACAGTAATCAGCCATAAAGTTGTTATATATGTTGAATAAGTACTGAGATATAGAGCTCTAAAAAAAAAAGTGCCGAAGGTGCCCCAGTCTCCCCTACAGCCCTTCTAATCACTTGTCCAGATTCCCTTAACGTGGGTGGTGTTGTGATGTTCGGCTTTCAATTTTGGCCTATCGATAAAAGTACCAAAAAATAAGTTTTCGGTCCACTTCATCCCAAAATTATTATCTGATCATCACCGAAAATTATAAGCGTTGTCGGTGACCATAACATGAACCTCATGGAAAATTTCAAAGCGATCAGCGCTATATTTCCGCCCTCTAGTGTGGTAATGGGTTACTAAATAATATATGAATACGTAAGCACCCGTAAATATTTATGTGTAAGTCCTGCATCTGAGTACATACGACAATATAATTGGTATCAATTTAAAGGTCAACCACCATTCAACCATTTTGTAATTTTTCACACAAAAGTCAGGGTCCATTTGACCCGCTAAATATTGACCGATCTTTATCAAAACAGCCATACTTATTCTTTGGCCCGATCCCCTTCTCCGTGCGGTGTTTGGGTCATAATTGCGGCCTCTGGAGCGACCAGAAAAACCGACAAAAATAAAGTTTTTGGTCCATTTCATCCCCTAAATAATAACCGATCTTTTCCAAAAACAATAGGGGTCTTCATTGGCCAGAACCCATCCTACATGCAAAATTTCGTGAAGATTGGTCCATAACTGTGGCCTGTATCGTGTTTACAAATTATAATGGACAGACGGACGGACGCACATGTCTAGATCGACTCAGCTAGTCGAGATATGACGATCGGTATACTTAAAGGTGGGTCTAGGATCAATATTTCGCGGCGTTACAAACTTTTGGGGCTGCACAAAGTATAATACCCTGACAACATAGTTGTGTAGGGTATAAAAGTATTGGAAAATCAATAACAATGTTCGTTGAAATCTATTAGAATTACATACCATTGCCAACCATGGCTTATTGCTGTGACAAGGTCTTGTCAGTGTCAAAAACACATATATGTTAATTGTAAAATTTACTAAGCAAAATGTACACACATTCATATTTATGTACATACATATGTAAATGCTAACTGAAACACAACATCATCAGAATTAAAGTATTCTGTCAATCTTAATTAGTAGCAACTGTTTGAATTTTAGTAATACAGTTGACCTATTTCTGGAAAATTTTTGTATATTAATGTTTGACAATAATAATAATAACATTGAAAATAAATTTTACAATTGTAGGTTGAATCTCATTTTTATACCCTTCACCACACTGTGGCACAGGGTATTATGTCTTTGTGTATATGTTTGTAACATGGTTCCTTTTGAGTCGATTTACGCATGTCCGTCTGTCCGCCCATGTATTTTTGTGAACAATATATGATCCGATTTGGATGAAATTTGACACAGTTCACTTATTTGGCCCAAGGGCGAACCCTGTTGAAATTGGAGAAAATCCGTTCAGATTTGGATATAGCTCGCATATATAGTTTCGTCCGATTGTTTGATACACCAAACTCCCAATATTGGTCAAAATGAGACAAAATTTTACACAGAGTACTGAATTAGGTCCAGATTGATATCTGCGAAGTTTTGTTAAAATCTGTTCAGATTTAGATATAGCCCCAAATATAGTTTCGTCCGATTTTTTGCGATACACCACACTCCCAATATTTGTCCTATTGAACAAAATTTGTGACGTGTGATAAAGTTTGTTGAAATCGGTTAAGATTTTGATATAGGTCGTATATATATTTTTGATAGATTTTATTTAAATGGTGCACCGATGGGCCTATGTTTGTTCGATATAAAGGAAATTTGGCAGATGGTATTAAATTGAATTTAGATGGTATTAAATTGAATTTCAATTAGGTCCATGTGTCTATATATAGCTTCCATACATAATTTTACTCGATTTCATACATCTGGTACACCAAAGAATCCAAGTCTGTCCGTTTGACATGCAATTTTTCATTGATTTCAGAATGGTATGTGGATGGGGTTTTTTCAATTGGTTGAAATATCTATCCAGATAGCACATTTAATTTCGCCCGATTTCATCTCAATGGTCCTCCAAAGATTCTATGTCTGTTCTATCTACAGGATATTGTAGATATTAACATCTCTTGTTTGTACCCGAAGTGGTGAAGGGTATCTTATAGTCGGCCCGTCCGACTTTTGAACATTCCTTACTGGTTATATTTATGTTTGAAGGATTCAAATTGTGATTATATTGTTGGAACGTATGAATCGAAGTCATTCAATTATGCCGGAGTCTGCGTCGAAAACAATCTCAGCTATATGTGAGACAAAAAGGAAAGTAGTAAAGTCGGACGGGGCAGACTACATGATACCATTCACCACATTGGGTATATTCAACTGATATATCCTAACAGACGACGTTCTCGAAGGAACATTGATCTGTATCTATATGTGAACTATATGTAGGGTTCGTCCTAGGGCCACATAAGTGACCTGTGTGAAATTTCTTCTCATACGGATCATAAATGCGACCTGTAATTTGTTTACAATTTTATATTAAAAGACGGACGGATATGCATAAATCGACTCAGAAAGTGATTCTCTTCATATTTTCAAAAGAGCTCCAAATGGGTCCATCTCATATCTTTTAGTCTGTTACAAACATTGTGTAGTAGGTTGTGATACAGGCTTTGCATAATTAACATGATTGATTGTTTGAATTTCCTATAATCGGAATATCAAAAATTTTTACAACAGAACTTCCTATATTTTTCTGCCTGCGATTTTTTTTCAATCTGAAATAAAACAAGAAACTGTTGTTCGTTCTCTTCTCCTATATTTTTTAAAATTTTGTTATACAATTTTTGTTGCAGTGTAAAAGTAACCAACTTTACTTAGGCTTGTTACTGTCATTGTAACATTTACGGTTATTTATTGAGCCGTTGAACTGATTAAATCCTATCATTGCCACAAGCATGAACACGGCGTAAATAACCTCTGACATTCATGGCTGCAACATTTACAGCTCAACCTCATTTAGGGCACGAGCTCATTGTCAATTCGTCGTAGCCTAATCCTCATTATATGGACTGGCTGAGTTGTCTTGCAGTTCTTGGCGATGAATTCGGTGTGCACTTATTTCTTTTCATTCATTAGATATGGGGGGTAAACTGTCACTCGACAAGAGAATGACTTTCAAATACAACGACAATAGCTGAAAGTGGGCGTGTGCGACAAATGCATCAATTCAATTGTCAAATGGGGTTGGGCTTTTGCATTTTTTGGGCGGGTTTGGGTTCGCTACATGCCATTCGTTTGTTTCTTTTTCGTTATTTTTTCTATTATTTGGCATTTCTTTTATTACCTTTGACCTTTCAATGGTATTATAGAAGATTACGGCGGGTAACGGTGTTCATTGTGCACGTGGGTGTGTGTGTGTATGTGTGTTTAGTATGCGCCCCATTCAAAGCTGTCAACGCCACTTCGTCGTTCAATAAAAATGCAGCAATTTCCATTTTGCACTTAAATGCTTTTATTGTCGTTTCCATCGGATTTTCGATGGGGGCTATGGCTGTGACATTTTCATGTGTAGGTGTTAGGGGTATGTTAGGGAATCGTTTTTATTTACACACTCTCACATACATACGTACATAGAACCAATGACCATTGTGTTCGAATGAAAAGCCCATTTTAATTATGAATATAAAATTAAATGTCACAAATGACAGACTTAAAAGCGACAAAACCTTGATGGCTGACGATGATGATGATGACGATGGGAAGCAGGATCATATTTAATTTAATTAAATCCTCGATGTGGGTATTAAAAAAGCTAGAAGCTTTACAAAAATAAATCATTGTTTTAATAACCATCAAATTGAAATTGTCATCGAAAAAATAAATATTAAGACGGACATTTTATTGAGTTGGGTAAAGTTATCAAATAATTAACCTCCATTCTTAAAAGTTTTGTAACAAATGGATGTCACTAGATGTATATCCTGGACCGGAATAAACTGTTACCAATTCCATATCCGCCCGTAGAATTAGTAACAATAATGATAGAGCTTTGTATTTTTCCTCAAATTATAGGGAGTGTGGCATTGAAAATTGCATATATCGGTCGAAATTCAGGTCCCACCATAATTATGTTCTTGATGTTCTAAATGAATTTTTCCCTGAATATATCATGTAGTCCTCTCTACTTGAATGAAATAAAAGGTGCAACTAAAAAGTAAGAAACAGCAGGAAAAGATGATTTACTGGTGGAGGATCTAAAAGCCAACGACAGATTCGCAACTGAGTAACTTCGACATCAAGCTGATATGAGCTTGAGAGGAAATCTGTCTCCAACTGGAAAGAAAGGCATCGCTGTGAAGTTTTTCAAAAATGGTGACTTGAAAAATTACAACAACTGGAGAGGAATATACCTACTCAACACCACATACAAAATTCTTGTGGCTATAATACATTTTAAGAGGTAAACACAATGGCTTCAGGCCAAATAGAAGCTGCGTGGACCAGCCAACACCATACGAGAATATAATAAAACAATCTTTATAATAGTGCACCCGCTATATCTACTGCTCATCGGCTTCCGATACCATTAGATGAACTGTCATATGTGAAGCATTGAGCAAAAAGGAAGTACCCCAAAACTTATTCGAGTAATGAAAGCCTAGTATGAGTATGCAGTACTCTCAGTTCTTCACAACGGGAACATAAGCTAAAATTTTCACCAGGGTGCGCAAAAATTCTCTCGCGAATGATTCAAAATACATTCTTTTCGTTTTGTGTTCATTTTGAGAATGAATTTATGGCGATAAATTCTTTACTAAACGAGCATTCGTCAAAGAATGTTCGCACACACATAACAAATGAATGAGAGCACACAATAACGTTTGAAATTCTTTCTGACATTCTCTCACGAACGAAAACAAACATTCCCGAATTCTCGCGAATGTTCAAAACGGCAACAACAATAACAACAAACGTTCGTGAACTCAATAGTTGTTGGACATGTGTTTTGTTGTTCCACACACATTCATTCGTTGTTTGTGTGTTTACTTTTTTATGATATTTTTGTTTGTTGTTGTTTTTAACAGAGCTCGCGAGCATTCGCGAACATTTGTTTTTTAAGTTTTTCAGAAGAATGTTCCTCAGCAACAAATGCTCGTGAAAAAAAAATCGACGACGCTTGCAGCGAAATTTTATCGTTCGTGAATTTTTCGTATAATTCGAACATTCGCGAGAGATAGCAAATGCTTGTTCATTCATTGTAACTTTATCATTCGTGATACATTGAAAACATTCGAATTCTCGCCCGTGAGCATTCGTTAGAAAGAGCGTATTTAAATCATTCTTCTCACCCTGCTTTTCATTCCAACGCAAAATAAAGCACGGATGCCTTAAATAGAATCGGAAGTCGGGAACAATAAACTTGAACCAATTTTGATAGTTTTCGGTCAGAAGATTTGCTTCACAATGAGAACCCAAATGAACAAGTTAATTCCAAGTTAGATGGAAAATGTGTCCAACATCTTCCAAATACCCAAGATCGGGAGGCTATACTTTAACGTGGGCCCACATAGCTCATCTTCGGAATTAATTTTTTGTATTCACCGAAGAGATGGAAAATCTTTCATGCACAATTTATTAAAATCAGGTGTTATATCTGACGAGATTCTCACTCTACCACAATGTGGTGTAGAGAATAATTATCCTAATTATTATATTTACAACCGATTTTTTAATATTTTAGCTTTACATTAAGCATTAATAAATCCGCCCTTGTCCTGAGCATAATAAATATACTCGTACTTTGTAAATAACTACAATCTATCGCGTTTAATCGAATTCAGTTAACAAATTATTTACCGTTCAGTGATTTTTATTGGATCGAACATCATTAATATTTGACAACTCTGTTAATTGCAATGCTACATTTTTGAAGTGGCATATCGGTTGGTTGTGCTACTGCTTGTTCTTCTTCTTGTTCATGTTCGCGTTCACGTTGCCATGAATAGTAGTTTACAACAAATAAAGGTCAATTAGCACTGTGGCACGGGAAAGGTCGTTACAATTCAAATGAAAAAAAAAATTGTTTAGAAATCCAAAGCCAAATGTAGCCAAACATCCCGTATGTTTGTAAATACCAACACATATATTTATGTGTGTAGGTGTGTTTGTAAACAAGCCATACATAAATACCCAATAATGACATTTAATTGAATGACAATGTTATTGAGCCGTAACAAACAGTATTTTGGTCGTCGATAATGGAGACATTTTTGGTGAAGGGATGGTTGGAAGAATGCAGAGCTTTTGGGTTTGGTTTTGGTATGCTGGTGGGGTTTAAAGGCTAGAAACAATCGTTGTAAAAATTTATCAGTAAATCTATAAAAATGAGTCCACAACTGCTGAAATGGTGGATGTTGGTCTTTTTTGCAGATGAGCT
>NW_026879801.1:0-29136 GCF_032173495.1 Musca vetustissima | reverse complement strand
TTATTTTGTACTTAGAAAACGTTGCCTGAATTGACTTTTCTAAGGAAAAAATGTTCCGGAATTTACTTTTTACCAAAAAAAGTTAGCTGAATTGACTTTTTACCTAGAAAATTTTGCTGAATTTACTTTTTCTAAAGGAAATTGTTGCTGAATTGACTTTTTCCAAAGGAAAATGTTGCTGAATTGCCTTTTTAATTAGAAAAAGCTAGCTGAATTGCACTTTTCGATAGAAACATGTTGTTGAATTAAGTTTCTTTCTAGAAAAATTTGCGGAATTGTGTTTTCCTATAGTAAAACTTTGCTGAATTGAGTTTTTCCGTAGTAAAAGTTTCTTTAATCGACTTTTTGTTTGAAATAAAAGTATTTTCTCACATCTCCTTGTAATCCTGTGTCACACAATGCACTTCAGTTACATTTTTTTTCAACTTATCAAATTTGTCTAAACGAATTCCAATTTTTTTATTTTTCATCAAACTTGTTGTACACTTTTGTTTTCATTGTTGTTGTTGTTGCTTTTTTCTGTTTAAATTTATAAGCGTCAATAAATTTAACTAAATTGCAATTTTATCGTTGCGAATAGGCAATAGTCACCTTTTTTTAAAGCCTCAATATATTTTGTTAACGCCAGTCTCATACGTTTTGTTGTTAACCTTAGAAATGTGTTAGTTTGTTGTTGTTGCTGCTGCTGTTGTTGTTCTCATAGACTAAATTAATCGCAACAATAATGTCAGTATTTAGAGTCAATTTTGTGTAATAGAAAAGTGTGTAACATTCGACAACAACAAAAAAAACTATGTTTTGATTAAATTGGTATTTTGTTCGATAGCCTACAGTCGGCAGTTGAATTTTACATGCGAAAAGTTAGCTGAATTGATTTTTTCTATAGAAAAAGTTAGCTGAATTGAGTTTTTCTACAGAAAATGTTTGCTGAATTGAGTTTTTCTATAGAAAAAGTTGGCTTAATTGGGTTTTTAATTGAGAAAAGTTAGCTGAATAGAGTTTTTCTGTAGAAAATGTTAGATAAATTGTGTTTTTCTATAAAAAAAATTAGCTGAATTCATTTTTTCTGTAGAAAAAGTTAGCTGAATTCAATTTTTCTATAGAAATATTTAGCTGAATTGTGTTTTTCGTGAAAAAAGTTAGCTGAATTGAATTTTTCTATAGAAAAAGTCAGCTGAATTGAGTTTTTCTAACGAAAGAGTTAGCTGAATTGAGTTTTTCTGTAGAAAAAGTGAGCTGAATTGTATTTTTCCTAATAAAAAGTTAGCTGAATTAGGTTCTTCCATAGAAAAAGTTTGATGAATTCAGTGTTTCCTTAGAATAATATATCATAATTAACTTTTTCACCAGAAAAAGTTAGCTGAATTGAATTTTTCTATAGGAAAAGTTAGCTGAATTGATTTTTTCTACAGAAAAAGTAAGCTGAATTGAATTTTTCTATAGAAAAAGTTAGCTGAATTGATTTCTTCTACAGAAAAAGTAAGCTGAATAATCTTTTAGAATTGAGGATTTCTGATAAAAAGTAGTAGCTGAATTGTGTTTTTCTATAGAAAACGTTAGCTGAATGGCCTTTTTTATAGAAGAAGTTAGCTGAAGTTATGTTTTCTTTGATAAAATTTAGCTGAATTACATTTTTCTATTGTAGAAGTGTGCTGAATTGACTTTTTCCTTAGAAAAATTCATCTAAATTAAAGTTTTCTGTACCAAATGTTAGCTGAATTGAGGTTTTCTGGGGAAAACGTAGCTGACTTGACTTTGTCTTTAAAAAATGTTAGCTGAATTGAATTTTTAATAGAGTAAACTTATGTAAATTGACCTTTTCCGTTAAAAAAGATAGCTGAATTGACTTTTTCTTTAGAAAATGTTAGCTGAATTCAGGTTTCCTTTAATAAACTTTAACTGAATTGAATTTTCCTATTTTAAAAGAGTGCAGAAATAAATTTTTCCTTGGAAAAAGTTATCTAAATTGAATTTGTCTTTATCGCCTTTAAAAAAGTTAGCTGAATTGAGTTTTTTATATAGAAAAGGTTAGCTGAATGTAGTTTTCAATAGAAAAAGTTGGCTGAATTGAGTTTTTCTATAGGAAAAATTAGCTGAATTGAGTTTTTCCGCAGAAAAAGTTAGCTGAATTAATTTTCCCTTTGAAAAAAAGAAATTTTTTTCTTACAAAAAATGCTGTCAAATAGATTTTTTTATAAAAAACAATTGCGGAATGGAATTTACACCCGATTTCAATATTTTTCTTCTAATTTTTAGGATACTTCTCTAGTCGAATTCACTCAACTTTTTTGCTATTCCCAATTTTCTTTTCAATTATTAATTACTGCAATTTATAGACAACTATGTTTTGTAATAAATTAGGCTGACAGACCAGCCTACATATTAATCTAAATATTAAAACTAAAATTTATTCAAAAAAAATATTGAAAATAAATTCAACATTCACTTTATCACAAAAAAAAATCCTTGTAAACTCAACAGCCAATCACCAATTTCTCAAACACGCCCAAATCTGCTGTTCATACCCAACAATTAACACAAAATCACCTTCTCTTTGTTAATATTCAAATTAGCATTCAAACGAAAAGAAAAAAAAATTAGAACAAATTTTGAAAAATTCAAGGAAATCCTTTCCTCACACATACAAACATACACAAATAAAATCGATAAAAAATACAGTAAAACTGCAATGAATTATGAAACAACCTGTTGGCTGTTTAAATTGAGTTCTTGAATGAATAATTCAACAATATTTGAATTGACGTTATCAAAAAAGCAGCGAATAGGTGGTAGCTGGACCAAAAAACAGCAACAAAGAATTTAAATTATTTGTTAAAAAACTTTTCCTCTTGTTTTGCTTCTGTTGTTTTTTTTTCAAACTCCAAGATATATTTCATCTGTTTCAAAATTCTCTACATGGGTTCTCTCCCTCTCTCTCTTTCTCTTAAATATCAATACCCATTCAATATTCTGTGGATCTATCAATAGTTGAGGTAGAGTAAGGTCTCATGAATGTTATATGTATGTCTGCCTGCCTGTATGTTCTGTTTCATTTGTATGAGTCAACCTCTATCCATACACTGTTCCAACACTCACACACACACTCACATACACACTATTTGGTGTCCAGTTTGAAAATGTAAATTTTTTGGAGAGAACCTCCGCCACATATAATTTTCCATGGGGGGATTTGAATCTGTCGATCGCCTAGACATACATCTTAAAGTTTTACTAAGTGCTTTCTGTTGTTGTTGTGGTACACAGCTGAGGAATATTTGGCATATACAAATGATTGTTTTGTTTTGTATACATACATATGTATGTAGCTATGTCGAATGTTTTTTTTTCCTATATGCCGGTATAGATTTATTTGTATTGAGAAAAAACAAAATAGCGAAACAAAATAAATATAATAAAATTCTAAAATATTTTAAATTATTCTTAGGGATTTTGTTGTTGTTGTTGACTTGTTCCATTGGGTACCCTATAATTGAGGTGTGCCGATTTTTAAATTCAGAGGAAATTTCTAGCAGTCTGTATGTAAGGAAATAAATTTTTCCATTTGAAAATGGCAATTCAGTAAATATTCCCACTATTCAGTAAAGTTTTTTTTTTTTGCAGAAAAACTCAATTCAGCAAAGTTTTTTATTGAAAACTCTATTCAGCACAGTTTTTATTATTGAAAATTTAACTTTAGCAAACTTTTTTTATGTAATAAGGCCAATTCAGCAAACTTTTTCTGCAGAAAAGTCAATTCAGGAAAAACTCAATTCAGCTAACTTTTTTTCTGCAGAAAAACAGCTAACTCTTTCTGAAGAAAAACTCAATTCAGCAAACATTTTCTTTCAAAAATTCAATTCAGCTAACGTTTTCTCTAGAAAAATTAAATTCAGATGAAATTTTCTATAGAAAAAGTCAATTCAGCTAACATTTTTCCAGAAAAGTTAAATTAAACAAAGTGTTCTTGTAGCAAAAGCCAACTCAGTAAAGTTTTTCAAACGAAAATGTCAATTCAGCAAACATCTTTTGCAGAAAAACTCAATTCAGCAAACTTTTTCTGCAGATAAACATTATTAAGCTAACTCTTTCTGAAGAAAAAGTCAATTCAGCAAACATTTTCTTTCAAGAATTCAATTCAGCTTCCGTTTTCCCTAGAAAAAATTCAATTCAGCTAACTTTTTTCTAGAAAAGTTAACTTAAACAAAGTAGTTTTATATCAAAAGCCAATTCTGTAAAGATTTTCAAACGAAAATGCCAATTCAGCAAACTTTTTCTGCAGAAAAAATCAATTCAGCAAACTCTTTCTGCAGAAAAACATTATTTAGCTATCTATTTCTGAAGAAAAAGTCAATTCAGCAAACATTTTCTTTCAAGAATTCAATTCAGCTAACCTTTACTATAGAAAAAGTCAATTCAGCTAACTCTTCTATAGGAAAATTAAACTAAAGAAAGTATTCAAACGAAAATGCCAATTCAGCAAACTTTTTCAACAGAAAAATTCAATTCAGCTAACATTTTTTGCAGATAAACTGAATTCAGCAAACTTTTTATCTTCACAATGTCATTTCAGCTAACTTTTTCTCTGTAAAAAATCAATTCAGCTAACTTTTTCTATAAAAAGTCAATTCATCTAACTTTTTCTATAGAAACAATCAATTCAGCTAACTTTTTTTCTAGAAAACGCCATGTAATTTTATGTAAAACATCAACTAAACAAAGTTTTTCAATTGAAAATGCCTATTCAGCAAAATTTTTTTTGCAGAAAACCTCAATTCAGCAATCTTTTTATAGTGTTAATTATTAGTATAAAACTTAACATATTTTATAGAAAAAGTCAACTCAGCAGAATTTTTTGAAATGTAAATTTAGCTATCCTTTTTTGCAGAAAAAAATTAAATTCAGCTAACTTTTTCTATTGAAAAACTCAATTCAGCAGCGTTTTTTTTTAAATTTCAATTCAGCGAGATTTTTATATCGGAAAACTCAATTCAGCAATCTTTTTCTTTGGAAAAATGCAATTCAGCATACTTTTTCTACAGAAAACCACAATTATATAAAAAATAAACAATTCAGCAAAAATTTTCTTTGAAAAATGTCAATTCAGCAAGATTTTTCAATCGAAAAACTCAATTCAGCTAGGTTTTTCGAAGAGAAAACTCAATTCAGCAAGGTTTGTATGTGAAAAAAGTCGATTCAGCAAGGTTTTTATAAATAAAGAAACACCAATTCAGCATTTTTTTAATCGGAATCCTGCATTCTGAATTTTTTTTTTGTTTATGTTATTAATTCAACTAGGCTTTTCTAATGAAAAATGTTACTGAGCTCAGTTTTTCTTTAGAAAAATATCGGAATCAAGCATTTTGGAATGGTTTTATGTAGAAAAACTGAATTCAGCTAGGTTTTTCTAAGGGAAAACTTTATTCAGCAAAGTTTTTCTTGAGAAAAATAAAATTCAGCTAATTTTTTATAAAGGGAAACTTATTTCAGTAAATGATTTCTTTGAAAAAAATGCAATTCAGCTAATTTCTTAGGATTTTTTATAGAAAAAAATCACAACCTCAGTTCAGAGGTGCAATTTTTTGTCTATAGAAAAAAAATAATACCTCTGAGGAGTTTTTGATGTATTTTTTTCTACACAAAAAATTCTGAGTTCTGAGGAGTTTTTTTCTCATCTGAGTTTTATTAGAAGAAAAACATAATTTTTTAAGTCCTTTTTAAAATCCTTTAAAATCCCTTGCCCATTACAGGGTGTGTCAAATGTTGCCACACATTCCCCACACCACACACAAACAACAACAATACACAAACAATCATCTCACATTACAACAAAACTCTGACGTGCTGAGTATCAATTTCGAATGAGAATTCTATTCACCAAAATATCGTTACTTTTTTGCTGTTTGTTTTGTTGCTATTGTTGTTGTGTTTGATTTTCAATATATCCATCATCAAAACGTTGTATACATGCCTTCTTAGTGTTGCTGTTATTGTTGTTGTATTTAACATTTTTTTACACTGTTGTCATTGTTTTTGTTGTTGCAAATCTCCCCAACACTCTGTGGCTGGCTATGCTTTTGTTGTCATTCTTATTTAATATACATTTTCAATTTTATTTTTTTTACTTGGCTTTTTTTCTGTTGTAGTTGTTGTTATTGTTGTTGTTGCAGCTTTTTTTTTTTGAAAAACATTCTGAGATTTCATGCATTTGTGGAGGGGCATCAGTTAAATTTTGACTTTAAACGTGTAAAGATATAGCCGAACAATTGCCGCAGAGTCAACAACAAAAAAACACGGCATCCGGACATCAGACCACGACGACGTTTATTGCCTTTTTGCTCTTTCTCTCTTCGTAAACGTCATCAAAGATAAACAGCAAATCTCAGTGCATTTATTATTGAATCATAAAAATATAATTAAAAAATGAAAATTTAATGCAAGCAACAGCAACAAAAATTTGTTTAAATTGAGTGAAATGATTTAGCCAATATTTTGGCCAAGAAGAAGAAGAGCAATCAAATTATAGACGTGTTGCCAAGTGTTTATTAACAAAAAATAAAAATATTTTGATTTTGTGTATTATCCGTGTGTGTTTGTTTGTATGTTCTTAAACCAAAATAAAAATGTAAACAAAAATTCTATTCTAATTTGTGAGAAAAAAATGTGTATTTTCATTATTAAAATAAACAAAAACAAAAAAGAAAAAAAATGAGATGAAACTGAAATTATGATATTGAAAGCTAAAACCCACTCAGCCTCCTCAGCCATGCAAAAATAATCCATTTAAAAATTGAATTGGCAAATTGAATTTGGCAACTAAAGTGGAAACAATTAAGTGAAAGCATTTTACAAATATAATTATAAATTAATAATTATATCAAAATTACTAGAAATTTTTGAAAATATTAAAAAAAAAAATAGATTTTAATTTTAAGAGGATTTTTTAAAGGAAATAATCTTACTATTGCAAAAAAATCGAACCTCAGTTCTGAGGTACATATATTTTTCTCCAAAAAATTGATCTCAGTTCTAAGGTATTTTTTCTCTATGGAAAAAATGAAACTTCTTTCTGAAGATTTTTTTCTTTAAAAAAATTAGACCTCAGTGCTGAGAAAGAGACTTTATTTCTACTGAGGACTTTTTTCAATAGAAAATAACTAATTTTTTTCTCTCGAAAATAATTTATGTTCAGACCAAAGGATTTATTTTATTAGAAAAAAAATCCGACTCGTCAGAAGTTTTTTCTCAATAACTGGAATTTACAAAAATAAATGGCCTTCAACAGTAACAGTTTTAAAAGTTTTTTTTCTAAAAAAACAGATTTCTAAAAAAATCTTCGTTAGAGGGGTGAATATTCTCTAATGAAAAACCAGTAAGGAGTAGTAAAGCTGGACGGGGCCGACTATATAATACCTAACAGACGTCGCATTTTTAAAGGACCAGTAAAATGAAATTGGGTACATAAACATGTAATTCTGCAGCCGATACTAAATTTTTCATTTGGATATAGAAGCTATATCTAAATCTGAACCGATTTCTCGAAACTTGGCACACATCATCCTGGACCTAATTCAGTACTCTGTGCCAAATTTCGTGCAAATCGAATGATATATAGGGACTTTGGTGCACCATTTACCTTAAATCGGACGAAACTATATATGGGAGCTATATCTAAATCTGACCCGATTTTCTCGAAACTTGGCACACATCATCCTGAACCTAATTCAGTACTCTGTGCCAAATTCAGTACAAATCGAATGATATATAGGGACTTTGGTGCACCATTTACCTTAAATCGGACGAAACTATATATGGGAGCTATATCTAAATCCGTACCGATTTTCTCGAAACTTTGCACACATCATTCTGGACCTAATTCAGTACTATAGCAACAAAAATATATATTTGAGCTATATCTAAATCTGAACCGATGTGTCCCATTTTCAATAGGGTTCGTCCTTGGGCCAATTAAGGGACCTGTGCCAAATTTCATCCAAATCGGATCATAAATGCGACCTGTACTTTGTTAACAAAAACAGAAAGTGATTCTATGCATATTCTCAAAAGGAACCATGGGTCTATCTCGATTATTTTTGCCTGTTACAAACATATGCACAAAGACATAATACCCTGTACCACACTGTGGTGAAGGGTATAACAATGACTACCTCAGTTCGGAAATTTTTACTCCATAAAAAATCTTTGTCAGTTTTTTTTTAAATCAAACCTCAGTACCTGTGCTTAGGTCTATAGGTTATCGATTGATAAAAACGAACACAGATATAATCTTCTATTCAGTGGTAACAAATTTTTCCTATAGAAAAAAACTTTATGAGGGCTTCTCGTTAGACCAAAAATCGTCGTTGTAGCAACAAATCTGTCCGTTTTTCAGAAGAAATTTTCTTCTAAAGAAAGGAGTATGTCCTCTATTTGAAGGTATTTTTTCTGTATTACATGTTATGAGGGCCTCTCGTCAGACGATTTTTCTTTTAAAAACAGATCTGTCCGATTTTCAGAAGAATTTTTATATGGAAAATTATTTGGCGGGTAATTTGGGATACCATTTGTATTTTGTTTTTGCAAAATAGTCAGGCTTAATCCCAGTTTGTTGTTTTTATAAAAAACAACTATTTATTAGTGGGGAACGTATGGTACTGTCCGCCGAGGGGTAAGGCAGGGAAGACTATAGTTTCGGATCTCGCCACTGATCCTCATCGGCGGACAATGCCATACATTCCCCACTAATAAATAGTTGTTTTTTATAAAAACAACAAACTGGGATTAAGCCTGACTATTTTGAAAAAAAAGGAAAATTATTTTTTAAAGATAGGAGCTATTTAAAGGAATTTTTTCTTTGTCCTCAAAAAAAAAATGTTTTTCCTATAGAAAAAAATTATGAGGATCAAACGATTTTTCTTTTAGAAATAAATCTGTCCGCTTCTTAGAAGACTTTTTCTACGGAAAATTTTCTTCCAAAGAAAGGAGTATGTCCTCTATTTAAAGGAATTTTTTCTAGAAAACAAATTTGGGTTTGATTTCCTGATTTTTTTTATAGATTTTGTTTCTACAGAAAAAAACTCTGTCGTTTTTACAGAAAAAAATTTGAATAAATCACAAATATTGTTTTTTGTGAAATCATAATTTTTTTTTTGTGGGGAAAAAATAAAATGTTTAAGAAGGAAAAAAGTCCACAGTTTGTTTTTCAGATTAAAAATTAAGGAAAAATGCGGGTATGATTTCGATTTTTTTTTTGGAAGGGATTAATTGTTACAATTTTTCCCCTTATGAGGGCCTCCTATCAGACGATTTTTCTTTTAGAAACAAATCTGTCCGCTTCTCAGAAGAAAATTTCTATGGAAAAAATGTTCTTTTAATTAAAGATTTTTCTGTGTTCCCTGAAAATAATTTTCGTATAAAAAATAATCCTATGAAGGCCCCCCATTAGATGATTTTCTTTTAAAAACAAATCTGTCCGCTTTTATGGAAAATTTTTTTTTAAGAAAGGAACATGTCATCTATTTAAATGATTTCTTCTAGAGAACAAATTTCGGTTTGATTTTCTGAGTTTTTTTCTACAGAAAGAAACCTCAGGATTTGTATACAGAAAACAATCGAAAATATCGAAAATATGGGGTACACACAAAAGTTGACCTATACCGAAAATTCAATGTACACCAAATACAAATTTCAGCAATTTTTAATGGATATTTTTTCTAAAAACCCCCAGAAAGTGGTCCAATATTGACGACACATTGTGGGGTAGAAAATCCTCAAAATACTGCAATTAAGAGGTGACAGTTATATAAAAATACCGAAAATCGGTAGGTATCATTATATTTGGGCTAGGCCTAAATGTGGACTATAGATCAACGTTCTCGATATCCTCTGCAAGTGAAATAATTACAACTGAGTCTTAGAACCAAACCCAAAACGCGGAACAAATCAGATAACTATTTTAACACTAGATTGCCGAGAGCAGTCATTTTGACGGTTTTTAAATTTCAAGTACAAAAACAATTGTGTATATTATGACTCAGCTTTTTAAAATTTGGTGACTTTTTCTACCACATAGAACTACGTTTATTAATCATAGTAGCTGCTTCCTCCCCTCTTTCATTCCCCGTATTCACATGTGCTATACCTAAATAGCCTAAAAGCGGTCATTTTGACCTTTTTGAAATATTAAATAATCAAACTACTTTTATTACTGTATAAAGTAAATTTCTTATATGACCAGATCGGTACAACAACATCGAAACCCGTTTGCTACTCTAGAAACACATACGAACACACAAATCGGGAAAAATTAATTTTATATTTCCAGTCGATTTCACTCTTAGAGTAAAGTCTTCCTCTTTTTTCGAACGTTTTGTCCGCGCTCTTATTTTTCAAAAGGGGAAACCCGAGAGCCCTACCACCGAAAACAAATAATAACAACGTTTTGTATGATTGTAAATAATGTAACAAATATTAAAAAAATAGTTTAAAAAAATTTCTTTACACAATAAAAAATTTTTCAGAATGAAGTCATTTTGACCGATTTTAGGCAAATATATGTATATACAAAATTCCCGTCTTTCTAGTGTTAATAAATTTCAGCGAATTCGGTTGAAAACGTGCTCAAGAACCCCAAAATACTGAAATTTGGGGGCTACACGTATATGGGTGCTATGCCTAAACGTGGACCTATAAAGCCCATCTTCGAACATGACCAGTCTGCACACAGAAGACGAATCTGTGCAAAATGTTGGCTATCTATCTCAATTCGTTTAGAGGCTAGAGTGATTACAACAGACATACGGACAGATAGACGGACATGGAAAAACAAAATTAATATACCCTCCATACTATGGTGGAGGGTATAAAAATTCAGATAATATAAAAATTTTTTTTAAATATATAAATCAAACATTTCTAAAATTTGTATGAATCACAAACATATTTTTTTGTGGAAAAATAATAATTAATATTCCAAATCAGAAAAAATACAATTTCTAATTTTTCACAATTTTCAAAATTGTTTTTGTACAATTGTTCTGTAGTAAAAAATCGAAAGTGCAGACATTTTTTTGTGTAGAAACAAATTCGTAGTTTTAATTATTTTCATATATTTTTCAAATTATTTTTTTCATTAAGATCGACTAGAAAGAGAAAAAACTGACTTAAAAATCAAATGATAATCGCCCTTAACTCAATTAAATAAAATTATTTTTTTCCCATAATAAATAGTTTCCGACCAATTATTTTATATACAAAAATTAAATTAATTTTTTTATTAATCAGTAATGTTGGCGTATTTAAAAAATTTTTTTTTTAATTTACAATGTTTCAAACAGACAAATTTTAAATTAATAAGTTTTCTGTCTTTTTAATTTTTTTTTTAATTCTGAGCAATTTTTTATATTAATAAATATAAAAAAGCATTGAACATTTTTTTAAATCATTTTTTTTGTCAATTTTTTTCCATAGAAACAAAGTCTAAATATATATTTATTAATTATTCCCGTTAAATTCAATTTTAATATAGAGAACATACAACAATATTAAAAGTCAAAGTGAATGTCGTGACTTATAAATCAATACAAACTCTAATTAAAAAAGACCAAAATAAAATAAATTCAATATTTTACAAAATAACAACAACATGAAAGAAGAAGACTTAATAATGGCCCGTAATCTGGTTGCCGAATCACAGGAAGCATCACCGAGTACCTCACCGATACCACTGCGTCGCAACAGGGTACAAGATATTCTGGAAAGGCGTAGTCAATTTCGGTAAGTAAAAAAGAAGAACAAAAAAACACAATTTTTTATCCAAGAGACCCGAAATTATTAGCATTTTATGCATTCACGTGCGTAGGTTATGTTATTTTTAGTTTGCAAATATTTTAAAATATTTTTGGTTTGTCAGATGGTCATTTGTTTGTGAAGATTTATGTTTAATTTTAGAATGTCATTGTTGGTGTGTATACATTTGTTTATGCAAATTATTATTTTTTTTGACAATTTCCGGTTTGCAAATTATCCCCAAAAATTAAATGAAACGTGATTTTGTGTTGTTTTTTTTATTTTTTTCTCAAATGTTTGTTTTTATGAATGAAGGGGAATATGGAATGGAATTGAAACACAAGAATTTGATGTTTTGTTTTTCGAAGATCAATGAAATTATTTAAATTGAGACTCTTTTCAAATGCCCCTCATATTCGCTTGTTTAATTCGAATATATTTTAAATATTTTTCTTTTATAAAAATATAACATTTTAAGAGAGAAAAAAATAAAAAATATTTTTTTTTACTTTTGTAAATTTATTATTCATATATTTTTTATATATGCGTTTAAATGTGTAATAATAAACATATATGAAGTAATTCTTATATCTTATTATTCTGCAGATTCTGTTAAGAGTTCTAAAGCTGCAATTTCTGTTTGATTTTTTTAAATAATATTTTTTTTTTATTAAAAGAAATTCCCATTTTCCTTTTATTTTCTATTATATGGGGTCATTATGCACAGTCATGAATTATTTATCGATTACATCGATAAATAAATTATTATAAAACTAATCCCCCAGTGTTGGTAAGTGTCGACAACAGCTGACATTTTTCTGTGTGTCTTACCTTCGTTTGACAATTGTTCTCGTTCGCTCGCTCTCTCAATCGGTTGGTTGGCTGATTGAGTTGGTTTTGTATTATTGTTGGTTGTGTTTTCTTGGTGTTTTTATTTCATTCGTCGTCATTAAATAAACAATAAATTCACGCAATTTCGCTGCAAAACAAAAGCATGACAAACGTGAATGTGCAACAGTGAAGTGATAAAATCTGCAAAAAGCAAATCAAATTGGAAACGAAATAAGCCACAAGGGAAAAAAGTGAAATCAGTTTCTTAAGTTTTTCATTAACACAATACAACAAAAAAACATAGAAGAAGAAAAGGTGACAAGTGCGAGAGTAGTGTATTATTGTACAGAAAGAGAAGAAGAAGAAGAGAGTGTGAGCATATTTAGTGAATGAGTGGCAAAAGAGTGTTGAGTGTGTTGTTGTCTAATGAAACAGCAAGCAGAAACAGAGTTTGGTGTGTGGTAAATGTGGGGTTGCCAAAGTAAAGAAATTAAAATAGGAATAAATGGTGAATTAGAATTTCCATAGGTAAGCTTCAATTCAGCCCGGCTGAATTAGGGCTTCCATAGTAAAATCTTCAATTCAGCCCGGCTGAATTAAGGTTTCCATAGGTAAGCTTCAATTCAGCCCAGCTGAATTAGAGTTTCTATAGAAAATCTTGAATTCAGCCCAGCTGAATTAGAGTTTCTATAGAAAATCTTGAATTCAGCCCAGCTGAATTAGAGTTTATATAGAAAATCTTGATTTCAGCCCAGCTGAATTAGAGTTTTTATAGAAAATCTTGATTTCAGCCCAGCTGAATTAGAGCCCAGCTGAAATACGGTTTCTTCACGAAATCTTTAATTCAGCCGGCTGAATTAAGGGTTTTATAGAAAATATTTAATTCAACTAAGCTGAATACGAGTTTTTATAGGAAATCATCAATTCAGGTTAGCTGAATTAGATTTCTATTAGCTGCATAAGATATATGACTATTTAAAAACGATTTTAAAAAGTTGAATCCTATTTTTGACCTGATAATTTATATTTTTCATGGCTGAATATGACACTCGACCAGCTGAATTTAAAATTTCGTAGACTAATGCTACTTGCGATTGTTTTTTAGAACAGCAAAATGCTTGCTGAATAATATTTTCTATTAGTAAATCGGATTTTTAGTAGCTGAATTTTAATGTCGATTAGCTGAAATCGATTTATAACATCTACATAATATTTTTTGGATCAAATTTTGATAGCTGAATTAAATTTTCTATAGCTGAATTATTTTCTCGTCTTGCTGAATTTTATTTTTGACAAGCTGAATTGTATATTTCATAGTTGAATATTATTTCCTAGTATCTGAATTGAATATTTAGTAGCTGAATTATTATTTTTATCAGCTGAATTCGTTGTTTTGGTTGTGGATATAATTTTCGACAAGCTGAATTCAATTTTTACTGACTGAATATAATTTTCAGTCAGCTGAATTTGTTTTATAAAAGCTGAATAATATTTCAGATCATCTGAAATCCGATAATCTGAAAGATAAATAGAATATTTGATTAGCTGAATTCGATTTCTGAAAGTTGAATTATTTTCTCGCATAGCTGAATTCAATTTTAAATAACTAAATTGTGTACTATATAATTTAATATTATTTTCTATTAGGTCAATAAGATGTTTAGTAGCGCACCAATGTCTTTTATTAGCTGAATTTGATTTTTAGTGGCTGAATACAATTTTTAATCAGCTGTATTTAAGTTATAAAAGCTGAATAAAAAGTCCGATGTACAGAATTGGTTTTTACGGTAGACGAACAATATATCAGATGAGCATAATTTGATTTTTAGTAGCTGAATACTTTTTCAGAACATTAAAATCGCTTTTAATAGCTAAACATTATCTACCATAGATTTCAATTAGTTGAAATTCAAGTCAGTGATATTTTGATTGAATTTCACAACATTTCAATTAAATCCCCTGCCAATCCTGTATTTAATATTAGCTTGGCAACTCTGCATAGGAATTTTCGTACAAAACAACAACTTTGTATTTCCGCATATGAAACAAAAACAAAAAACGGAAACAACAACAAAATCCCACACTAAAAACTCATTCTCATCATCATTCCATTTTGATTTGACATCATTGATAAACAACAGAGAATAAAGAGAGGGAGAATGAGATAGACCACCCACTACAACAATTCAATATCATTCCAATAGGATAATAAATAATTCTGATACGAATCGACAATAAACGAAAACAAAAAGAACAGTTGTTATTGTTGCTGTAAATTAAAAGAGAGAATTATTGTTTTTATCTCTTTAGCCGACTGGCGATTGTTGTTCGTCGTTTTGTGGCCGATTAATAATTTACCTGTGTTTTTTTGGCCCAGTGTTTGTGTGTCAGTTGCAATAACAACAAAATAGTACAAAATCAAAATCGTGTGTGTTAACAAATTAATAACAAAAAGCAACAACAAGAACAACTACAACAATGTCAAAATCACAAATCAACGGTCTACCAACAACGTTTAGACGTAGCAAAAGTGGCATCGACAGCAACAGCAACCATTCCACCACCAACAACAACTGCAGCAGCACCTCGACCACTACCACCACAACTACACCACTCACCTCATCAGCTGGGGTGAGTAGTGTTGGTGTAACACCAGCCCTGGAGTGTCCACCCTCAAGCACAGCCAAAGACCATTTAAGTGTTAATCGTTTGAATGCCGGTGGCAATGCATCCTCTGCTCCTGGCCCAGGTGGTACAAGTTCATCGCCTGATGTCGAAGCCATGCGTGAATGGTGGTAAGTAAATCAAATGATTTTAATGGACAGACAGGTGAATTAATTGGAAAATTGATTTCTAGTATATTCAGCAAATTTGTATGGCTGAATAATAAATCAATTTTTGTCTCGAAAATTTGAACATATGGCTGAATTAGGTTTTTTTTCTGTCAGCTAGCTAGCTGCTGAATATAATTATTGTTTATGTGTGAATATTTAAGTGAGAAGGTAATTATCAATTTGTCAGGGGGAATATTTAATGATTTTTTTCTATATTCAGCTAAATACATATTTAGCTGAATTGGATTTTTTGTACAATTTTTTTTCAGATAAATTTAATGATATGCATAGCTGAATTGTAATATTTTTGCTGTAAATCAAATTTTATATGGCATAAAATTGATTTTTCACAAATTCAGCTAGCTTAATTGCATTTATGGTGGCTGAATAGAATTTTCAGTCAGCTGAATTGAATTTTCTGTCTACTGAATTAGATTTTTAGTTAATTTCATTTAATTTAATATCAAAAATATTGAAAAATTGTGCTTGAGAAAAATGTTTTCTTAGCTGAATTGCATTTTCGGTAGCTGAATTGATTTTTATCACTGTAAGATTTATTTATTAATTACAAAAATTGAAAATTAATGCTTGCGAAAAATGTTTGCTTAGCTGAATTGCATTTATGGTAGCTGAATATAATTCTTAGTGAGCTGAATTGAATTTTTAGCACTGTAAGATTTATTTAATAACAAAAATATTGAAAATTTGTGCTTGGGAAACATTTTTCCTTTACTGAATTGCATTTTTTGTAGCTGAATATAATTCTTAGTCAGCTGAATTGAATTTTATCACTCTAAGATTTATTTATTAAATACAAAAATTGAAAATTAATGCTTGCATAAAATGTTTGCTTAGCTGAATTGCATTTTCGCTAGCTGAATATAATTCATAGTCAGCTGAATTAGATTTTTAGCTAAGTTCGTTTAATTTAATAACAAAAATATTGAAAAAAATTGTTTGCGAAAAATGTTTTCTTAGCTGAATTGCATTTTTTGTAGCTAAATAAAATTCTTATTATTATATTATTAAATACAAAAATTGAAAATTTATGATTGCGAAAAATGTTTGGTTAGCTGAATTCAATTTGTAATAGCTGAATAGTATTCCAGCCAGCTGAATTTAATTTATAATAGCTGAATAGTACTTCCTATCTGAATCCAATTTATAAGAGCTGAATAGTATTTCCAGCTAGCTGAGTTCAATTTATAATAGCTGAATAGTATTTCCAGCCAGCTGAATTAATTTCATAATAGCTGAATAGTATTTTCAGCTAGCTGAATTCATTTTATAATAGCTGAATAATATTTCTAGCTAGCTGAATTCAATTTATAATAGCTGAATTGTATTTCCAGCTAGCTGAGTTCAATTTATAATAGCTGAATAGTATTTCCAGCCAGCTGAATTCTTTCATAATAGCTGAATAGTATTTTCAGCCAGCTGAATTCAATTTATAATAGCTGAATAATATTTCCAGCTAGCTGAATTCATTTTATAATAGCTGAATAGTATTTCCAGCTAGCTGAATTCAATTTATAATAGCTGAATAGTATTTCCAACTAGCTGAATTCAATTTATAATAGCTGAATAGCATTTCTAGCTAGCTGAATTCAATTTATAATAGCTGAATAGTATTTCCAGCCAGTTGAATTCATTTTATAATAGCTGAATAGCATTTCCAGCAAGCTGAATTCATTTTATAATAGCTGAATACTATTTCCAACTAGGTGAATTCAATTTATAATAGCTGAATTAAATTTTTCGATGCTGAATATACTTTTTCATAAGCTGAATTAGATTTTCAGTAGCTGAATGCTATTTTTGACTATCAGAATTTAATTTTTTCGAAGCTGAATATAATTTTTGATAACCAAAATTCAATTTATTGCAGGTGAATATCATTTTAAGCCAGCTGAATTAGATTTTTGATAATTTATTTCTATTTTTAGTTAGCTGAATTCGATTTTTAGTAGCTGAATATCCATTTTGATTAGCTGAATTCAACATATTATTTTGGTTAATAAAAAAATATAATTTCGTTTGTTGAAAAACATTTACAACAGCTGAATAAGGGTTTTTAATTTTTGAATTACAATTTTAAGCACTGTAAAATATTAATTTTCTCTCCCTGTCTCTTATTTTGTTCGAATTAAGTCAAGCGTGCAATTCAATACATTTGACACAAATATGAAAAAAAGAAAACAAATATCATTCACCCAATTATTTTGTCATTAATTCGTCGGTATATGGTTTTCAATTGCAATTTAGAAAAAAAATAAAATAATGACAGCTTCGCCTCGAAAAAACAAATATGGGGGAGTTGAATAACCTGAAACCAATTTTCCCACATTTTTTGTTATCTGAAACCCAACAATTATGGCGTAGTAATATAGCCATGATAAAATGGGAGGGGGTTTACAAATTATTCTGTTTGAAAAAATTAGTCTCATCAACATTTTTGGTTAACAGATGTCTTCAAGTTTTTCTTTTAGTTTCTGTGATAAGAAGATGTGTAGGCCTATAAAATCTTATCTCCCGATTGTTATATTTTGCTGAATGGCATTCAAGCGCGCGAAAAATTTGCTCTAGTCATTGACTGGATGTATTATCAGGGAAATAAAAATAATAAAATGTAAACAAGTTCTCTGGAAACAATCGAATGAAAGCGCAATTAATAGATTTGTATTCTGCTTGAGAGATGCTAAGAACAAGAAAAGGAAAAATTATAGCCTCTAGAGAAAGACAATTGACACATTTAATTTACAATTTATTAATCAGTATTACTGTATTTTGTTGTTGTTTACTTCAAATAAATATTATATGTAGTTACTTATTTATATATTTATATTTTTTCAACAAATCCACGCCTATTGAATCTTCGAAAAAAAATGTTTTATAAAATCCACGCCTATTGAATATTCGAAAAAATATGTTTTATAAAATCCACGCCTATTGAATCTTCGAAAAAAATATGTTTTAAAAAATCCACGCCTATTGAATCTTCGAAAAAAATATGTTTTAAAAAATCCACGCCTATTGAATATTCGAAAAAATATGTCTTAAAAAATCCACGCCTATTGAATATTCGAAAAAATATGTCTTAAAAAATCCACGCCTATTGAATATTCGAAAAAATATGTATTAAAAAATCCACGCCTATTGAATATTCGAAAAAATATGTTTTAAAAAATCCACGCCTATTGAATATTCGAAAAAATATGTTTTAAAAAATCCACGCCTATTGAATATTCGAAAAAATATGTTTTTAAAAAAATCCACGCCTATTGAATCTTCGAAAAAATATGTTTTAAAAAATCCACGCCTATTGAATCTTCGAAAAAATATGTTTTAAAAAATCCACGCCTATTGAATCTTCGAAAAAACTATGTTTTAAAAAATCCACGCCTATTGAATCTTCGAAAAAATATGTTTTAAAAAATCCACGCCTATTGAATCTTTGAAAAAATATTTTTTTTTTAAATCTACGCCTATTGAATCTTCGAAAAAATATTTTTTTTAAAAATTCTACGCCTATTGAATCTTCGAATAAATGTGTTTGAAATATTTCTTTAATTTTTTATTAGAAGTTTCTTAGGATCACATCCCTACCTTCCATATAATTTAAATAACACCATTTCAAAATGATTGTCCTTTTTTCCAATCAAAAAGAAAATTATACATTCCTCCCTACTTATTTATGCCCGTCTGATGATATCTTCCTTGTTTCGGTAATCATCTATTGAGACACAGTCGTCATCACCGCCAAGAAGATAGCTCTACCATATCATCGCTGGCCACTTATATCAGTTTGAATTTGAAATTGATTACATGCGTTCGGTGAGCTGCCGAGTTCCTGTGCCGCACCACTCTTTGATTTAACAAATTGCTCTTCACATGGCTAGATGACTGGCTGATGATGATGGCAGACCCGCAGACATCAGTGGATGTTAGATGATTGTTGAACAACATCGCCCATCATCGTCATGCCTTGCGGGACAACGATTAGAATTAGATGATGATACGACATTTCTTAAATAATTCTTCTTACAGGCCTTCCGCATTCAGCGATCATTAAAAACAAATACAAAAAAGAAAAATCACAAAGTCTAATTTGAAAAAATATAGAAAACCGCAGTTAGAATTTTTTTCTAAGATGGAGAATTACACTGCACTGCTTTGGAGGGGCTTTCAAGTACTTTTTTTGAAAAAATAATTAATTTTATATTTGTGTGTATGTGTGGCTTCTTAACAGCAAAAAATTCATAATTTATCAAATACTTAATAACATATTTTTTTTTTAAATTTTTTTTCTAATTTTTTTCTGATGGTGTTTAGGTGGCTAAACTTGTTTTGTTTGTTGGGTCATTATTTATTAATAATTTTTTTTGTATATTATTTAATAGACAACATCACAACAGCAGGAAAAAATTTTTATATCCGATTCTGTAAATTTCCATGAACTGATATTGAATTTAAAGTAATAAAAAATAAATAAATTCAATAAAAAATTTGTACAATTTTGCCTTTGTAATTCCGCTTGAAAAAAAAATCGTCACGATAATCTATTTTTTTTTCGAATAAATAAGAATCTAATTTCGTTTTCTCACCTTTTGTTTGAAATGTGCATTTTTTTCCAATGCACGCCGTCGCCACCTATGGATTCCATCCTTACGTACGTGTGCATCATTCATGATCGGCTTTTGGGCTTTTCATCTATTTTGTATTTTTTTTTTTTTGCCATGGCTTCTAAGTGTGTGCGGATGTTCTAACAGCAACTACCCGACCAATTGATATTTATTTATGCTTGAGAAATTACAGTCACGTTTGGAAAGGTATCATCATGCCGATCATCATCATCATGATCTCCATCGTCATGATCACCATTGTCGTGGAATACATCATCACGCCACGATTACGTTTTTTTATTTGTTGAAGCAGCTAAATCCAGAATCCAACCGCCAGCTTAGATTCTAGAATGTCTAACGGTCTGATTGCCTGACCGTCCGCGCCTCAAGTCATTCCAATCCGACTGACTGACTATCATTGAAAATTAAAATTCAATAACGAGTTGGAGAGACATTCATAGATGCTTTCCAAATCGTTTTTGAATATAAAAAACAAAAAAAAATTCAAATATACAATAACAAAAAAAAAAAAAAAAAAAATGAACAAGTGTAAAAAAGGTACCGATCGACATGATATTGCGTGTCTTTATTAAAAATTCTAATTGAAATTAATTAAAAAAAATTAACAAAAAAATATAATTTTCAAAACAGATTTCATCTCAAAAAATTTTAAGTTATTTTTACTTAAATTAGTCAATAGGAGGAATTTAAAAAAATATATATATTTTTCCCGTATTCAATAGCCGTGGATTTTTAAAAAATAGGCGGTGTAGGTACACTTTATTATTTTTCATTTTATAATTTGTCAATCAAGTTTTCATTGGAGTAATATGCATATACATATTTTGAATTTGTAACATATAATATTTGTCATAGAGTCAGAATTTGCTTGATAATAAAGATACATCGTTAACTTATTGGAAATAAACGTGTTCCTACAATTGGCGATCCTGCCAGGAGCTGAAGCAGATTAAAACTGCTGATAAGCGTACAATTCCGCAGACCGCTGATAAAGCAAATAAAAAATTGGATTTAAAACCGCTGATAAGCATACAAGATCCCTGATATATAATTGATTGAATCGAATGAAAATTGGATTGACTGGCCGTGAAAATTTATCATTATTGAATATTCGTCACGCAATACGTCTACAAGAGATAGTGTGACAAGGAGAATACAATTTTCTCTACAAATGTGATATCGTCTAGCAGGAATTACGTTTTTTTTGGTGAGGAATCCTGTTTGCAATTAAAGGAAGCTATTTAAGAATTTTCTGGAGATATCTTACGTGGTTTGAAATCATCTCAATACGAGTAAGTTTGGTGAATCGGAAGACGAATAGCTGAATTGTATTTGTTTCAACGAATTTTTGATTTAGAATTATCGTTAATATTACTGTCAATATTTTTTTTTTATATTTATATTACATAATACCTTTTGTGTGAACTCCTCCCTAAAGCATCAAAATGTTAAGATCACCACAGCGAACAGATCGGGACTCGAACGAAAACGGTTCAGGAGATCATAACGTGACATTAAATTCTAATACGGATGCGCAATCTCAAGTTTTGAATAGATCTAATATGATAGGTCAGAGGAATGGTATGGAAGTGTCGGCGGCAGCGGTTAAGCTTCCGGGGTTTTGGACAAATTGCCCTGAGGCGTGGTTTATTCATGTCGAGATGCAGTTCGCAACTAAAGGTATCGTTGTGGATAAGACTAAATACGAGTATGTCATTACAGCATTACCTCAAGATGTGATTATGATGGTTCTAGATGTGATACAGAACCCGGCGGGTAATAATAGATATGAAGTTCTGAAAGATGTTTTGATTAAACGGCACACTTTAAGCGAGAGTAAACGTTTGGAGAAAATAGTGGCAGATTTTGAAATAGGAGATCAAAAGCCTTCAGAATTTTATAGAGCTATGTTGTTATTGGCAGGTACACGGTTTAGCCAGGACATGTTAAAGAGACTATGGATACGAAAATTGCCGAAAAATCTTAATGTGGCACTAATGGGGTCCAATGTTACTGATATAAATCAACTGATTAAATTAGCAGATGATATTTGGGAAGTGTTACAGAAAGATGAAATAGCTGCTCTAGGAATTTCCTCAACATCGGCAGAGACGTCGCAAATTAGAGATATGGGTAAGGTAGTCGAAGGTTTAGTTCAGACCACAAATAATATTTGCCAAGGGTTTAGCCAGCTATCATTGGAGGTTTCTATGATGAAGAGACAGTTCGGAGAAATGCAGGGCCCAGATAGAAGTGGGAGGTTTAGTGGAAGGTCACGATCGGGAACTTGGAAGAAGAATTGGCTATGTAGGTTCCACTATAGATTCGGTCAAGATGCCAGGAACTGCGAGCAGCCGTGCGCATTTAGGGAAGGTAATAGTTCAAAAAACTAAGCAAGCCCGTTGTGAAAGCGACTAGCGATGGGGGTGCGGAAAAAACAACGCGTCGCTTATTTGTGTATGATAGAACGAATAAATTAAAATTTTTGGTGGATAGTGGAGCCGATATATCGGTTTTGCCGGCGTCAAAATTTAAAGGTTGTAAAAGGGTTTCAGACGTCGTCCTAACCGCGGCTAACGGATCAGCAATTCAGACATATGGAAAGAAGTTGTTAAACGTAGATTTAGGATTACGTCGAGATTTTCAGTTTGTTTTTACTTTGGCGAACATAAACAGACCGATAATAGGAGCGGATTTTCTGCACAAGTACGGAATGTTAATTGATATCAGAAATAGAGTGTTGGTAGACCCTCTGACAAATTTAAAGGTGTCTACATGTTCACAGTTGTGTTCCATTCAGTTACCAAAGATTTTTGCTTACCAAGATCAATATACGAAACTGCTGAAGGAGTTTCCATCATTACGGCTGAGCCTGATTATACGAAACCAGTTAAACATTCGACTGTACATAGGATAGTTACTAATGGACCATTGCCCTAAATATAAAGCCAGAGGAGATTGGATCCTGTGAAATAAAGTTGCTAAGGCAGAATTTGAATGTCTAGTCAGATGTGGACACCATAATTTGGCCAGTATTTAACGTATCTTTGTAGTGTGAGGTATCACAAGAGACACAGCGGCCATATATACCGCTGGTGATGCGCAGGGTTGTATTTGATAAACTTCATTCAGTTTCCCACCCAGGTGTTAGAGCTACCCGCCGAATGATTTGTAAGCGATATTATTGGCCTGGTATGAGTAAGGAAATTAATGTTTGGTCGAAGGAATGTGTTAATTGTCAAGTATCGAAAGTTACTAGACATACAAAGTCTCCGGTTATGAAAATTGATATTCCGAAGGGTAGATTTGAACATATACATGTAGATATAGTAAGTCCCTTGCCACCTTCGCGCAATAATCGTTATCTTCTGACTGTGGTTGACAGGTTCACACGTTGGCCAGAAGCGTATCCGCTGAGGGATATTACAGCTGAAACGGTAGCTCGGACCTTATTTTCTAAATATGTTTCACGTTTTGGAGTTCCACTTACAATAACGACTGACAGGGGTACGCAGTTCACATCGAAAATGTTTGTAGAGTTGACCGAGTTACTCGGCAGTCATAGAATTACTACTTCGTCGTATCACCCTCAAGCAAATGGTATGGTGGAGAGATTTCATCGGCAGCTTAAGGCTGCGATTCTGGCAAGTAGTCAACAGAGAAATTGGTGTGATATTCTTCCCATGGTATTGTTAGGGTTGAGTACGATAAAAGAGGATTTAGGGTACACTCCGTCTCAGATGGTGTATGGACAAGACATAAGGTTACCTGGGGAATTCGTAGTGCCAAGCTCAGTAGAATATACCTCCGAATTGGTGGATAAATTGAAGCAGGGGTTTAAATACATTCGCTCCAATTTATCTCACCATAAAGATACCACGAAAGGTACGTATGTATCCAAGGATCTCTTTATTTGCGATCATGTGTTTGTTCGTGTGGAAAATGGCAGATCATTGCAGTGCCCGTATGAAGGGCCTTATAAAGTCATTGAAAGAGATAAGAAATTTTTCAAATTGGAGATTGACGGAAGTATTAGAACTATATCCATAGACAGAATCAAACCCGCCTATATCGAAACTGCAGTAGCCCTAGGGGAAACTGAAAGGCCGAAGCGCGTTACTTTTAATTTATTGAACATTAATGCTTCAGGAGGGGGAGTAATGTAGGTACACTTTATTATTTTTCATTTTATAATTTGTCAATCAAGTTTTCATTGGAGTAATATGCATATACATATTTTGAATTGGTAACATATAATATTTGTCAGAGAGTCGGAATTTGCTTGTTAATAAAGATACATCGTTAACTTATTGGAAATAAACGTGTTCCTTCGTGTTCCTACACATAATAGCATCTGCTGGCCAACACTATCTTTCTCCGCATTTCAAAATTGATGTCATTCGTTTTATTTATGGCGGTACCAAGGTATATAAAATCTTTAATTATCTCAAAGCTGTAATTCTCAAGTTCCACAGTTGATCCGAGTCGACAGGATGTCTTGCGCATTGATACCATCAGCTGGGTCTTCTCGCCGTTTACTACCAAACCCACTTTGGCTGACTCCTTCTCAATTCGTTCAACGGTGGCTGTTACCGCTCTCAAAGTTCGACCCATGTCGTCGGCGTAAGCGAGAAACATGTGTTGTGTGGTGAACAGAGTCCCATTTCTGTTCACCTTTGCCTCTCGAATGTCCTTTTCCAACAGGATGATATAAAGGTCACACGACAAACTGTCACCTTGTCTGAATCCTAGTTCGGTATAAAAGGGCTCCGAGAGGTCCTTTCCAACTTTCACTGCTGACCTTGTGCCACTCAAAATTATCCTGCATGGATAACATGGCTTTAAACTTCTCTGAACGGATAGGGCTATCGAATGCTTTATAGTAGACGAATAGGTGGAATGTGTCGATGTGTTTTTCGTGGGTTTTTTTCAGGATCTGGCGCAGAGTGAAAATCTGGTCTGGTGGATTTGCCAGGTCTGAAGCCTCATTGGTATAGTCCAATAATGTCATTGACCATTGTCTTCAGTCGTTCACACAGCACGCTGGATAACATCTTATATACGATGAGACTTATTCCTCTATACTTGGGAAATATCGTGTTGTATCCTATTTGGTACACGGGACACAGGATGCTGAGGTTCCAATCATTGGACATGCATACCTCCAGACAAAGTCTACTAATCATTATGTATGCTCCTGACCAGCATCTGACCACCGGTCTTGAATAGTAGGGCCGCTAGCCTATCGGCACCTGCTGCTTTATTATTCATCAGCCGATTGCTTGCTATTCTGACTAGGTGGTATACACTCTATATTGGTTCTTCGGTATCTTCTTCACCGCCACTATTTGATACCAGAAGCTGGGCAAAATGCTCCTTCCAGATCCTTAACACGCTGTCTGTATCTGACGCCAGGTTTTCTTCTTTAATCTCTACAGGAGGATGTGCCTGCACCAAAGCCCTCAGTTTGGTGTTTTACTCGTTGATCAAATTTCGGGAGTTCATTCTGACTCCTGTACATCTCGATTTTCTCACGCTTACCTTTCCTCTTTCTTTTGAAAATACGTTTTTCCTCTCTCCTTTTCTATCGATAATTCTCTCTCGCATTGCGTGCGCTACTGTTTGCAGGTTTGCCCTATACGCTGCGTGTTTCATATAAGTAGCATTACGACACTCCTTATCGTACCATGGGTTTCTTGATGGTGGTCTTTGGTACCCAAGGTTTGCTTTCTCTACAGTTTATAGGGAGTTGGCAATTATTTTCCATTGTGCTTCTATATTATTATCGGGACAAGGAGTGTTTTCGTCCTACAGGTGGGTAAGTTGAGCGGATTAGGCTTCTGCTATCTGCTGTGTTTGCAGCTTTTTAACGTCGAGTTTCCGAGTTGTGTTACATCGCACCTTTGTTGCAAAATTAAGACAAGTTCGCACCTTGTCTTCCGTCTATCACAACATGATAAATTTGATTTCTCGTTGTTTCATCGGGAGAAAGCCAGGTGGCCTTGTGTATATCGTGACGCTTGAATCTGGTCTCATACCGTTGTCGGATGTTTCTTCATGGAGGCTGAATTTTTCGACGTTGGGGCCAAAAATATTTTCCCTTTCGATTTTTGCATTAAAAGCTGAGTTTTATGTTACGGCCAGGGCAGCGGTCATATGATATTTCTAGGCGCTCTTAAAATATGTTTGGTCTGTTCATCTGTGTCTTCGGTCGGAGCAAGGGGGCAAATATAACTGATGTAGAAGAACTTTATACGGATTGCGGCAGTTCACTCATCTACAGGAGTGAATCTGGAGAGGAGGAATCTACGACGTTTGAATGTGCAGTTGGTTTTAGTTTTTGCTTGAGTTATGTAAGCATATAAGCGATATTTTCAGTGGAAAGATAGAAACGTTCATTCCTCACAATTTTGCCAACGTTTATGTAAACCATAAACTACTCATAAATCACGACATGTGGCTTTGGCAGAATCCCCACTTTATAGTAGGTTTTGATAATTTGTATGCACTGTGGGATAGTTAAGCGATCCATTTTCGCCAATGTCAGACATTCAACTGAAAAGAAAAACAATTGCTTAACAACATTTGGCAGATGTCGACTTCCAGTCCCATAGTTTTGATACCACGAAATTGTTAACCCTTTAGATTCACGTATTTTTGTTATTCCCTATTGATTCCATTGGAGGTTTCCCCTGAAGACTTTAATCAAACAAATTGTGGTGTTACCCTTAGAATTGACCCGTCACGGTGCTTAAGCGGAATAGTCTCTACAAACGTCTTTAGCAGAACTTCGATATAATTTTTTTCAAAATTTCCAGCCTTAATCAAAACAAGTCGTTTTTAGTCATTGTGCGGCATCTAAAATTTATATTAAATATATGTAGAACAATAGATACCGCACAGATGGTCAGAAATATTACACGAAAGTGTTTACGACTAATTTAATTTTTTAGCAAACGTTAAACCATACTGAGTACGATGATGCAAAAAATGCTAAAGTTCCCAATCGAAATGTAAGATGACACCTCTTCGTATCCTCCACTGTATTCTCAAAAAATCCTATAATTTATTTCAACAAATTAAATTCTCATTCAATTCCAAAAGTATATTCCTACTAGAAAGCCTTGAGTAAAGCGGGTATAATATTTTTACCATCATATCTTTCAACTCTCGAAACCTCCTATCGATCTATAATATTATGTAGATATTTGATCAAAACCAAAATCTATTCTTTCCCCAATATTTATATTTCCTGAGAATTTGTTATTTCGCCCAATTCTTTTCCCCTATTTTTCCCCCCATTTAGGCTTTAATTATTTTACAAAATAAAAACAAATTAAAACAAACAACTAACACATGTAAGTCCGAATTTATGTCCAACTGAAATGACCCGGAACCGAGCTTTATTTTGGACAGAATACATTTTCTTTTTCAATTTGATGTAAAACGAAATAAACATTTGGCATATGACCTGTTTTGCCGCTGTTGTTGTTCGTGATGATTGTCAGTGTCATGGATTCCAATTAGGTGCCGTGAGATACCCGTGTGAGGTGGTGCTCTTTGTTCTTTGTTTCCTGATGCCAAAAATAAATAAATTCGTGTCATGTTCAGAATGCCATAGATTTTCCGCCATTGTTTGTGTAACTTTGATATATGTCAAAAACAATGTAAAAAAAACAAACAAACACAACCATTGAAGAGCCTCGCTGTTGAACAACGAACGAACAACATCGACATACAACATTTCATTTTTATGTGAAGGCAAGCATATATGTATGAATTGTTTAAATGGACACACACATACGGATATACATATGAACACATAAATGTTTGTTTTTGTGAGTTTGTTTAATTTGAGACTATAACATCTGGGAAAAAGGGGATTCTTTAATGAATGCAAAAAGAAATTCAAGTTGAATCCGTTCAATTGTAAACTAAACAATGATAAAATTGAATGTTTTTCCTATGCCAACATCCAAGCATATTGTTCTGTTCCTATGTCAAATATTGTATTTTTAAATGAATTTTCGGAGGATAAGGGGTGACACTATTCAATGACCTAGTTCTTTTGGTTGGGGTAAATTTAGTTGAGAACAAACAGAGTAGCATATATGATGTTTTTACATTTCTAATTATTGGATGAAAATTAGATTGTAAAGTTTTATGGGCATAAATTCGCTGTTATACTGTGTTTTCGAAGAGTGGAAAATTCGTTATGGGTATGAAAGCACTTGACGAGTGTATTAAGAGCCCAGAAGGATAAATTCAAATTTTTAGCTAGTAAACCTGAAGTTTACGAAAAAAAAGGTTTTGATGTTCGTACCGGCTTTAATGAACAGATTAAATTTATTAGCATGCCATTGGAAGTTAACAAGTGAAAAAATACATTAGGTCGGCCGAACTTTGGATACCCTCCGCCATAGGTATACCGATAGTTACTTGAAACGAAAATGTAGGAATCATGCCAAAACGTATACCTATACCAACAATTGTACTGAACGATTGTTGTAAACCATAATGTTCCAAATACAAATTTCAGCAATTTTAAAGGAGATTTTTTCTTAAACCGCAAAATGAGGACCGATTTTAACAACGCATGGTAGAGTGCAACATTTGTATAAAATACCCAAAATACTGCAATTTAGAGACCAAAGTTATGTGAGACCATCACCAACGTACACAGGACTTTATTTCGGAAGTGGGAAAAATGTTTGTATGTGTGCGTCCCTGGAGGATATACCAAAAGCATGACCAATATTGGGTACATCGGGCAGGAATAATAAACATTTGGAGTTATCATTATAAGAGGTGCTACTTGAGGACCGATATAGCTCAATTTCGAACCTAACATTTTTGCATAACAATACCTTCCTTCACGCTAAATATTACATACAAAAAATAGTATATTTTCTGGTTTTTATCTCGATGTCCTCCGAAGGTATAATAATTACAACAAATGACAGAATTGGCAAATTTGTTTTAGAATATTATACTTTCGGGTACAGAATGGTGGAATACGACTATATGGGGATAAACCAAAAACG